>NC_092819.1:77630339-77930339 GCF_023375885.2 Dermacentor andersoni
TGAAAAATAAGGAAAGGATAAAAGAAGCCCACAATGAATTCCCATAACCAAAATTTCTGACTCCCTATTGCAAACGTCTCTATTTGTTGTCGTTTCCCTACTTTTCTTGCACCAATCTTCAAATCGCCACTTACTCATCTCTACAGCGGATGTGTTTACTTTCCCCCTGCACCCGTTGAACCTAAGGGTTTCAAGGAGGCCAGAGATGCCTAAATCCGCCGCTGGGTAGATATCTTCACATTCCAATGAAACATGCTCATCGCTTCCCTACCCGCCGTGGTTGCTCAGTGGTTATGGTGTCAGGCTGCTGAGCACAAGGTCGCGGGATCGAATCCCGGCCACGGCGGCCGCATTTCGATGGGGGCGAAAACACCCGTGTACTTAGATTTAGGTGCACGTTAAGGAACCCCAGGTGGTCGAAATTTCCGGAGCCATCCACTACGGCGTGCCTCATAATCAGACAGTGCCTTTGGCACGTAAAACCCCATAATTTAATTTTTTCATCGTTTCCCTAGCTTTACCGCAGCAAGCACATGCTTCTTCTTCCTTCTTATATCGCGCTTTACAGGTGCGTGTTCTAAGGCATCCTGATCTCGCTTCGAAAAGTAATGAGCTTCCCTTTATCATAAATTGTTTCTTTCCTGATTTCGTTTTTTTGCTCTTAAGTAGTTAGTCATGGCAGGCTTCTTTTCCATTGCCGCCACCCATGAGATTATTTCAGCCTCTCTGACTTTCCACTGAATGGATGGATGGATGGATGTTATAAGCGTGTCTTTGGAACGGCGCGGTGGGTCGCGCCACCAAGCTCTTCCTATTATACTGCGTAATGTCCTACCTAGGTTAAACAATAAAAAAAAAATACAATGAACTCCCACAACCAAATTTTCTGATCCCCTATTGCGAACTGTGCTTTTGTACGTCTCCGTCTTTTGTCGTTTCCCAACTTTTATTCCACCAATCCTCCAGTCGCCTCTTACTAATCCCCATTGCAGACATGTTTACATTTCCACTATGCGTGAAGGTGAGCGCCATCTGCTGGTGCTGCAAGGAAAGCAGCAGTGCACGTGCAGCGCGCCTCCTGAGCGTTTGCCTAGGGAGGCGAAAGAGCCATTGGAAGGTAGAGCTATACAGCTTCGCTGTAAAACAGTTAAGGTTGGCGCCAAGAATTCCTGTACATAACACGAGCTTACGTTGCGGCTGATTTTCGGACAATAACAGAAGGACTGAGAACAGAACCACTTTGTCTCAAATTCGTATTGTACAAAACGTAGCTCCCGCATTATTGAAATGTTTGCAACAAACGCACCATTATCTCCTTGCCATATGCTGTGGGCTTCAAGCCGAGTTAGAAAGACGAAGCACCGACATTTTTTAGCGCTGCCTTTGTGTGTTTGGTAGTATGGCACAAGGTAGGCAGATCAGTGGGTGATGTTACATATATGGATAAGGTTGCCTTAGCTAAAGTGCTAATAAGAACTGCATTACAGTACATTAGCCAAGGTGACACAGTCTATACAACGATATTGCGAGCTTTATTTCGGCTAGTATATTTTGGAAACTTCCCGGACTTCCAAGGGACTGACTAAGCTGACCGACTGACCGACTAAAATGACCGACCGACTATGCTGACCGACCAACCGACTAAGATGACCGACCGACAAAGATGACCGACCGACCGACTAAGCTGACCAACCGACCAAGCTGACCAACCGACCGACCGACTAAGCCGACCGACCGACTAAGATGACCGACCGACTAAGCTGGCCGACCGACCGACTAAGATGACCGACCGACTAAGCTGACCGACCGACCGACTAAGATGACCGTCTGGCTAAACCGTCCGTCCATCCGGCCGTGCGTCCGTCCGTCAATCTGTCTGTTTAACCATTTTCGCGCCAACTTGGGTCACTGTATGTCACGTGGTATAATGGGCGCAACATCGAGCTGCTCTGCTGAGAGAACGTGGTTAGCAACCAACCGTCGCACCAAATTGGGTCCCTGGGTAAGTGTCAGTGGGTACGTGCCGCTCTTCGACGAACCCCTTTCACACTAACTTCGGTTAGTGGCTATGTGACACTCGGTATGTGCTGCTCTTCAATTAGCCTATTTGACGCTAACTTGGGGCACTGGGTACGCGTCACCGGGTACCTGCCGCTCTTTAAAGAGTAAAGAAGTGTTAAAAACTTATTCGATGCCGGGCGCAATCAAACCGATGTTATACATACTGAGACAATCTTGTCTGAATATGTATTCACACACTCGCCGCGCACACGCATCGCGGTGGCGACAACAGATGGCGCAGCGTGTTCGGTGGTAAGCGCGCGAGAGGAACCCGGCTGCATACACGCCTCATGCATAACGCGGTTTGGTGGCAGCAATGCGGAGTGTCGCTACATTGCTTCACTGCTAATCATAATAGTGTCAACATTCATCATGACAAGGGTTCAGCCGGAAACTTTTGCTGTAGGAGAATATGAAAGAATATAGTAGAGGTAAAACCCCCGAAGGACCAGAATATTAACCCGCCGTGGTTGCTTAGTGGCTATGGTGTTGGGCTGCTAAGCACGAGGTCGCGGGATCGAAACCTGGCCACGGTTGCCGCATTTCGATGGGGGCGAAATGCGAAAACGCCCGTGTACTTAGATTTAGGTGCACGTTAAAGAACCCCAGGTCCCCCACTACGGCGTGCCTCATAATCAGATCGTGATTTGGCACGTAAAACCCCATAATGAAATTAAAAAGACCAGCATAGGAAAAAAATGAAGCTCTGAGAGGCAGAAACAGAAAGCATACCCGGTGCGTGGTGAGGTAGAGGCGTCCTTTCTTGGCTCCCCTGAATTTCGTGGCATCTGGGCCTTCGAACGTTACCTCCACATCGTCGCAGTAAATCAGGATTCTGGTGGTTTGGAAAGAATAAACGGTAAAATGCCGTGCATCGGTAGTCCTCGTCCGTTACCTCGGCATGATAAAGTGCTTGCTTGTGAATACAATGGATGCGGCTTTTGGCAAACTCATCAAAAGACGTCATGCCGCAATAAGCTTTTAACAGAAATATACAAGTTCTGCGGAAGCCTGTACTGGTACGACATGATGAATAATTCAGCCTTACGCTGTCGTCTTCTATTCCCTTTATATACTGCAATCTTAGAATGAATGACAAGAAAAGACAGTGGTTCTATGTCGTATGCAATGGACAGGACTAGTTGCTCATGCACAGTAACGTTCTCCATTGGAGGCGACCACCACGGACCCTATTGTAGTATTATTTGCAAGCAGGTGCTGTATAATTTTTTGCTACCCTTATAGGCATTGTTCGTGAACCTTTCGCATGAGACAAGCAACGCAATAAGTTGGAGGCCTTCTATAGGTGTGCAAAGAAACACATCCGCTTAAGAGGAAGCCTTAGCTCGGGCCCAGCTCCGATGCCACCGATTCAAGTACATGTCAAACACAGAAAATCTTTTCTGAGACACCCACCGGGCTGATTTTAATAAAATTTGCTGCATTTAAGAGAAAATATGAAATTCTTGTAACTGTCAAGAGAGGAGTTTTGATTTAAGGCACCCATTTTTTAAAGACATTTTCACAGATTGGCAAGTTCGAAAAAAATTAGAAGCAAGATGTTACAAATTCGTAGCTGTGCACGAAGAACAGACACCGAAGTTCTGTAAGCTGCATCCGTTGGAGCATCCAAAGCGGACAACTTTGACTCATCGATTTGTATCTTACGTTAATCTGTTACGTTGTTTACAAGGGTTTTGCTAAACTCCTATTCACGTATTAGTGGCATATATATGAGAGCTACGTATAATACATTAATTTTGTCCGCTTTAGATGTGCCATTACATTATATTTACAGAACCATGGTATCATTTCTCATTGGTGAGTTGCGGAGTTGCAAATTTCCGATCTTAGATAATTTTATTACAAATTGACAAGCTAAATCCGAAATCCAAAACAGTCACTAGATTTCAACTTTTTCTTTTAAATGCAACAAACCTGGTCAAATTTGGCGCAGTGCTTGCCAAGAAAAACGATTTCTCATTTCCCATATATTTAGATGGGAGACCCCGAGCGAAAGCGTCACCTTGACACGGTAGTACGTCAATACCAAGATCACTTTCGGTGATGTCACATGTCACACTTGCCTACCTGCGTTTTCGTAGCGGCTACCCAAGTCACAGGTTTTATTTTAGCCTTTAGGTAGCCATATAGTTCAAATGTCTGGCTGTAATGCGAGTGAAGCTTTCGTTTACTAGTTACCGTGCCTATTAAACTTTCACGGTGCGAACGTGTTCATGAGAAGCAGCAGCACGAAAAAAGTTCAGTATGATGGCAGTGACTGAACGGAGAATAAAATACTGCACGCAATGAAATTAGTCAATATTGGGGCCGCTGCCTCATGCAAGCGTGTCATCGACCGACAGCAGGAAGAATATCTCGTGACACCACTTCGAGCGACAACATACTGGCTATGGACCGCAGTAGCATATAAAAATGATGAACGCAAAATAAAACTCGCTTTTTCCGCTTGTGTTACCGAGACGTTCACTCGAAACACAACACGGGCCTACTGTACCTACAGTAGCGGCAGTGGCATGATCTACACCTTCGCGCCCGCAGAAGTGCAGTGAGGCTTCACCGATTCGTTCCAGAAGAATGACAGTGTGTTCAGCGGATACCGATTGTCATGGCAATTTGCATAACACTGTAACGATGATTGAAAAAGAAGCTCTACTTTAGCTGATTTATTCTTCCCAACCGCTAGGGGGGCATGGCATTCATTAAATGAAATATGTGGTAATTTTAATGCCTGAAGGAACTTTTAGCATTTGATGGTTGTACGATTTGGCACGGCATTGTGCGGCTTTAGGAAATTAGTCTGGCACTGAGTGAGCTAGTCTTGATCTTCAGCTGTTTTCCCGCACTGTATAATATGATTTCTAATGGTCAACTTTGCTGCTTGCTGTGAAGGAACAATTTATTCATCGGAATTTATCACTGACGTGTGACATTGGTCAAATACATATTGTTGGGGAACGAGATATTTGCGAAGGCTTGTTGAAGCATCACCTAAATTTAAAAGCAATAATGCTCGTATAGATGATAATACTGCGCAAGAAGTAAAAGGAAACTTTGAAGAAACGCAGTAAATAGCAAGGTTAATAATAGTAGTTAATTTATTCAAGATAACATTTCATTTGCCACTGTGTCTGAAATTGTCCGTGCAAGATTGTCGTTAGAAAACAAGCAACTGAAGCTGCGCGATCACAAGTGATAATGTCTTAAATATTATTTAATTCCTACAACCTGGCATCACATAACAAAGCGTGCACCAATATCTCAGACCCGTCGCAGTAGCTCTGTCGCTATGGCGTTGCGCTTCTGAGTTGGAGGTCGCGGAAACGAATCCCGGCCACGGCGTCCGCATTTCGATGCGGGCGAAATGCGAAAACACCCATGTGCTTAGAATTGGGCGCAGGTTAATGAACCACAGGTGATTCCCCCCCCCCCCCCCGACGTGCCTCACAATCAGATCATGGTTTTGGCACGTAACACTCCACAATTTACATTTTCTTTTTTTTTACCGGTGCACTCTATTCATGCCAGAGAGTCATAGGTGGTGAAAGTTAATGTGGAGTCCCTCACTACGGCATGCCGCTTGATGAGATCGTAATTTTAACAGCAATAACTGCAGACTTCATAATTTAACATCACCAATGACTAACAACGCGAACAAACCAATAAGCAACATGAACAGACTTTTTTACATTCCGTCCCCGTTGGGAGCTCGCGGTGGTGAATCAACCTGGCGAACTGAGCTCTCAAGCCGAAATGGTTCAATACGCTCTCTGCCGAAAATTCCAGGAGACTACCCTAGTCACAAGCTATGTTACTGGGTCCATGTTGCCAGACTGTCTATTTAATTAACCTGAGTCTTGGACGCCAACAACTATTATCCACTTTCTAGGGTTTTGAATAAACGAAAGTTCTGTTGGCGACGTAGGTAGCACGACGACAGGCCCGGTCACAAAAGAAGTGGCTTCGAAACTTTCGACATACTTGATCTGGATGTAAAAGACATGAGACGATATGAATAAAATGATTGGACAGCAAAGGCACTGTTTCCCGTTCTTTCGTTTTCTGCATATAGCTTCCCGTCTTTCATATCATAACAAGTATGAGCCAATTCTCCCGGTAACAATTACTGATAGTTTGACAGACCGCGAACTTGGTCTATCACCAGCCGTGTCAGCCATATGCACGGTGGACAAAATTATGCCAGGGAAATAAGTAGCGGTAGAACCGGAACAGAGCAGGGAACACGCGCCTTCAGATCTTTCGCGTTCAACACACGCCATAGTCACAGCCGCATGCAGTCAGTGCAAAACAAAACGCGCAAAGAAAGAAAAATAATAAATTGCGAGGCCAAATAACGACGGCGCCGATTTCTCTAACACTGTATCGCACGAAGTCGATTACGCCGTAGTACGTGACACATACATCTGCAGCACTAGCTATAGCATTGTGATTTCAGTTTTTAACATTATTTTACTGCTGACTGTACACCAACTGGGTAGGGCTCCCGCTGCAGCCAGTGTGTGGGCGGTTGCCTTGACCTCAGCGCCAACTCCTACTTCAACCGCTTTCGGCGATTTTTATCAGGTGGTGTTGAACTGTCGAAATGGAACACGCTACTCTTCGCAACAGGAACGCACAAAAAAAGGACCCACGCGACTTGTGAACAACCGTTACAAGCACGGCGGTTGTCAGCTGTCCGCGCTGATGAACAGCTCGGCACCAGCAAACTGAGCACGCTTATTCACATGGAAAGATGAAAAAGAGAAGTGCAAGATTGCCCTTGCCAATTAAAGAAGACGTAAGATAATGCATACTCACAGCTCGCCAGTGAAGAGCAGAATTCCATTCGATGCGTGAGTAGTGTTTAAAGACATCCTGGCACCACGTCGCCCCTCACTGCCCCCATCTGCTCCACCTCCACGTTGTTGTTTCCTATCACGTATGTGGCTCTTACCCACTATGGGGGATTGGCCAAGAAACGGATGGATTATTCAATTTTGTTTTATTAATAAATTTCTGAATATATATGGACTTAGCGCTGTATAACGTAGAATTATCTGTTAAAATAAAATCAGTAAAGTGCGATCTAATGAGTAACAGTTAATTTAAATGTACACAAAATGAAAAGAGAATTTAGCTGGGCATAAAGTTGAATTAGGTAAGACATTTTTGGACAGCGGAGCAAGCGTCCTTGTGGCTGAATCCTAAAGTGGAGGTCTCAAATGAAAGACGAACAGATTCGGTTAAGTACAGACCAAGTCTTCGAAAGGGCCTTGCCAGTATTATTTTTCTTGCCGCAGTAAAGCGGGGACGAGATAGCAAGTGATGGATCGTCACTTCCTCATTAGGAAACAAGCAGAGAGAGGAGGGAACCAAACCCAACCCGTGCAAGTAGAAATTTAGGAAGGGAAAGAGGCAACGCAGTTTTATGAGAGACCTCGAGCGTTTTTTTGTTTCAGGATTCACTACACCAAGCAAATGCCAGGTGATTATAACCTGGAGAAGTAGTCAGAACTGGGTTTGATAAGGCTTTCATAATTGTTCAGATCCGAAATGTAGCAGCCGTGACATGTGCTGTCACTGGTAGAACTGGAATGACTGGGCCGAAAAGTGATGTTTCTGCCAATGAACTGCCAGTTTCATAAAAAAAAAAAGCTATATGACAGGACACCCAAATTAAATGAACACATTCCAGATGGGCAGGAACTAGCAAGTGAAAAGGTTTTAGCGTGGGCGAATCACTGGTAGCGGTAAGTTAAGAGCACAAAGATTGCGAGTCAGTAAGAAAAGCAGCTGTTGTAGTCGTTTGGCCTAAACTGCGTAAAGCTTGAATTACTGCTGTAAGGTCAGCCAGAAAAACAGGCAAAAAATCAGGTAATCTTAAAGAAAGAGACCAGTTGAGTGCAGAACAGAATCTTCCAATGCCAGTTTCTTTTTCCTTGCACTGCGATGCATCTGTCTCAATGATAATGTTTGTTGCTGGAGTGCTTAGACGGTCTTGTATTATGCCGTTTAAGACACCGTAAGGCAGCAGTTTCGCGTGGCTTGGGAAAATGTCATCGAACCTAATTTCCGGGGAATTGCGCATCACTGCGAATCACATCGCGAGTTTGTACATTTATTGGTGCAAGTAATGTTTGAGAAAATATAATCTGTGGCGTAAGAAACTTGGGTCAATGAAAGAGAAAAAGTGTTCTGAATCGGACATGAAAATTAGAGGACGGCTTATCGGTGATTCATATAGTCTTAAAGTCTGAACGGTCATCAGGTGAAATCGGCATAAAATAGGTCTGATTCTCGGTTCCAGGTATAATACGGCATTTGCAACGTATTTTGGAATTCCTAAGCACAGACCTAGTGCCTCCCGTTCTAATAAAACTAGTGGCCGAAGGTTGCATAGTGGCACACCTGAGAATAAAACATAGCCAAATTCTAATTGTCGACGAACGTGCATATTGTATAACATCAAAAGTGATTTTCTACCCATACCTGATTTTCGATTGCTCAACTTGCGCAAAATGCCCATTGCACGAGGTGCTTTTGCCGCGATATGTTCAATTTGTCATCGCCAGTTAGGAGATCCATTATAAATAACTCCAAGGTACTTGAGCGGCTCTAATTGTAGTTCTTGTGGTTGGGTTTTTTTTTTCTTTTTAGACTCAAATGTGGCACGTACCCCCCACGGCCAATAACTGGCCGGTTTGCAGGAGTGAACATTGTATAAACAATGCACAATACAGAAAAAAAAATACGGGAAGACACTTTTGACAACAAAGGGCAATGCACAATAAAACTCATTTGTGCAGGGTTGGTATAGTTTTTTTTTCCTTTCAACTGATAAAGCATCAGCTACGCTTTCCGTGTAAGCCAAATGTATTTGACAGAGGAATACTGCTTAAAAGCTTTCCAGTTAGGCCCCATTATTTCCTTACTGGCCTATTAGGCACCCCAGAAGATGGGATAAAAACATCCCGTATGGGCAAATGACAACCTGATGTTCTAGCCGTTAATTCCGACATTTCAGTTAGAGATTTTATAAATATTCACACGGACGTAACAATACGGGCGACAGCCTCGTCTGCATTAATTTGCTCGAAGCGGTACCGGTTCGGTAAGATGCGCGCCCTTTTTGTGCGGCAGTCCTGCGATATGTTGCATAATATACGCGAGCGCTGCGAAGAACTAAACCCTTCCGTTCAAAAACACCTGTGCGCGTATTCACGAAGCTCCATTTACGTAACCGCCGTCCACCATTCACGGCTACTGCGATCTGATTATCACGCAAATCGATGTCGTTATTAGTGAGTGCTGGAACATCATCCACTGAAGCTCTTACGTAAGAGAAGTTTTGTGAATAAATGTACTGTAAACCGAATAAGTGGTCAGGTCGACGCATGCCCAAATAAAGGTCGAATGCTTAATCAAGAACAGCCGAAGTATCATATATGGACATAATATACTTGGAACACTGGTCATGTTTCTACCTGCGATGCTATACAGGGGTATTCTTGATAGCAATGCGGGCATGTCAAGGCATCTGTTCAACTACGCGTAACAACTAGCTCTTCGGTTATAAATGATCATCTGAAGACAAGGCCGAGGAAAACACAACACTTCCAAGGCCTGAACCAGGCTATGTAGTTACGAAGATGATTATCTTCAACCGTGTCACGTACTCACGAGGGGTAGACGAAGAATTGAGTAAGCCAACGAGACACCAGACAAACTCACATACTTTAAAAAGTTGGAAATAGAGAGGCAGAAAGAGAGGTGCTCAAAAACAAGCACAATGCGCCCCCAATGGGGTAGTTAGATAAACTCAGTCTAAAATACATGTATACAAAGATAATAATGAATGACAGATACAGTACTGCTGCCTTAATAATTCGGAGTGTAAGCGACGAAGATCGCGAAGCCTACACTTGGCAGCTTCTGTATTTGACAGAAATGCTATGTCAGAGAGGAGGCTCGCAAGTTACTGCTGGTTTGAAACAGCAATGTTTTTTTGTCAGGAAACAAGAGTGCAATAGGATTATCCAAATTCACAACGAGGAATGCCTCACGAGAATGCCCAACGAGAATGCCGAGGAATAACCAAGATCACCTACACGTGGAAGTGGGCAGCAATTCCTTCCAGGTGTTCTTACCACCTTGAGCCTACTAGATTAGAGAGTGAAGAATAACAGCGTATTCGGATCTAGTTCATATAAAATACCAAAAGTTATGCACAAAAGTTGGGGTCAATGAGATTTCGCTTACAACCTTGCAGGTCTTAGACGTGGTGGTACTTACCGAGGTAAATGTCGACAGTGAACTGTTGGTAAAGTGTATCAGATTGACGGTTTTCGACAGTACCCTTTGTGTCGGGAAGGAAGAAAAACAAAGGAGATGTTCTTACGTTGAAAAAAAAAAGAACTGATTTTGTGAACCCCACATGAAGGTGTTTGGAGAGACGGAGATGCTATTTCTAGAGGTACAAAACAATCCTTCGTGTCCTTTCTCTTGCGCAGTTTATGGGCCATCCAACAAAAACAAACCAGCATTACTCTGTGAATTGCAAGAATTGTCAAAATAAGAAAAAGGGGACAATGTGATTTTAGTTGAAAACATCAAAAATAACATCTTGATCGTGGAACCAAGGCAAACTAGGAACAAGTTGGGAGCGATGGACTGGCATAAGAAGCAATACTACAAAAGTAAAATGAATGTCAACTTCCCCGAATTTCGGAAAGGCATTAAATATAGTGAATTTGTCAGGTAGGCCTGCAAAATGTAGCATAGAAGAGAATATAAGCCGTAAGTTTACTAGAACACAAGAGCTTGTCAATAAGTTCAATCATTTGTTTTGCGACATTTGCTAAAAAGCTAAGAGAACAATGTATGGTTAATAAAGGCAGACTCAAATCTAACGCTAATCCAGCTGACCAGAGTGAAATAACGCAGTATGGGATACACCAATACATGGAACAACTCAGTTCTACAGAACACCAGGATTTGGGAAAGTTCGTGACAAAGACGTCAGATGTCGACACGCTACAGGCGCTCCTGAGGTGAAATTTTTTGGCGATATTTGAAACGGGACAAATTATTACTGCTATGGAAATATCCCTCACTATACCGATTTAAAAATGTCGAGAAACAGCTTTGCACAAATTACTAGCCTATCCAAACATATCCACTTTTGCCTGCGTCTTCAAAAGCTCCTTCATACTCGAATGGTTTCACCTTGTAACAAGTTTACTGCGAAGCACTCAGCAAAGCGTTCGTAAAAATAAAGCACGAGCACGCTTCTAGAGGACTTCGGTGATCTATAGCACACAGAAATTGATAAAAAAAACTTGACTGGGTCTTGCCGTAGATTTACTGAAGGCAGCAGAGAGGCAGTTTCGACACGTTGCCTTCTATAAAGGCGACCAAAAGGTGCGAATGGAGACAAAAAAAAAAAAAAAAAAAGAACGTGCTCATGCGCAGGTGCCTTTTTATGTCGGTGTGCAGTTTGCACTTTTGTTTGTCCTTATTGAGGGTGTCGGGTACCCTTAATCATAATTAGGCGGCTGCTTAAAAACATTAATTAGGATTTCGATATCCATACCAGAAGCTCTCAAATTACTCTTTCGAAGGCCAGCGTCACGTAGTTCGAATTTTGAGCACCAACAGCAATTTCCTTCTCGCAGAGTATTAAGGGCATAATTCTGATCACTTAGGTTTCTGTAATGTGCACCGAATGCACGCGACACGAGCGTTTCTGCATTCCACCTTCATCGGAATGCAGCTGCCGCGGCAGGTATTGAACCTGCAACCTTGATCTCAGCAGCGCCACGCCATAGGCATAGGGCTGCCGTGGCCGATAAGGATACCGTTAGAAAACGAAATTCCTAGCAGCACGATGCCTTCTGCATGTTCCCACGAAGATGCTTGATACCAGCCATTAACAACTCCCTGCGTGTGCTTAAAGCAGCTGCGTAGTTCTTCCGAGGCTGTAACAACGCGCTGTTTAAAGTACATTCTAATATGCTTGAGGTTCACTTCAGACGAGGAGAGAAAAATACTGTGGAGATCCCACGCAGGAATCGCTGTTATGCGAAGCATTTTGCAGGTACTTGACCATCTAGCATTGCTTGTGCTTCTGCAAAGGGGTACCAAGCGCGCCAACATGTTTTTTGTTGTTGTAAATTTAGGAGTAAATACACGTCTGTGACAACAGCAGCAGGACGACGACCACATCGAAGACTATCTTGTCGCGGCACGTGGCGGCGTATGGCGCGATTTCTACGCCGGCCGTTCGACGCGAGCTTATGACATGACAACTGTTGGTTTCCGCACAGGCACGGCCGCTGGAGAAAAAAAAAAAAAAAAAAAAAAAAAAAGGTGCGGCCGCGTGCATCGAAAACGCTGTCACCCGCCGCGGCGCTGCCAGTCGGGGACTGTTGGCATAGCTATAGTGGACGAGCTAAGTGGCTACGAGTCATGCAGTTGTACGTACCTATGGCGATGTCACGTGGTGCTCGTTAAAACGACGGTGACATTTGACCTCCGACGAAGAAATCTAAAAAAACATGATTCAGTTTGGCGCTCATGAAGTCGGTACATCATCACACAAAGTACTGAGGCACGTGGGCCGGTCCCGGAGATAGTCCAGCCTAACACAGCGCTTAAGAGCGCGAGCCAAGACCACGGTGTAAGAAGAATCTCATAATATTCTTACGCCATGTTCAAGACGACGAAGTGGTACGGGACGCAGCTGCCGAGCGTTTCAAAGAGCTGCACGATTTTCGAACGAGAGAAGCATGCATGCGGTCGTGGTCTAGAGATTTACAAGTGCCAATCAATCATTGGTCGATTTAGAAGATTTAATTTGTTTAAAATTCACTAGTAATATTGTAAATATGACTGAATTCTGAGCAAACACAGGCAGTAACGAAGAAGAAAGTCGTAGCCTAATGGGTAGAGCACCTGTCTGTTGTGCTCGACGGCCGAAGTTCGATTCCCACATCGGTCATTAATTTTTTTTTTTTTTTGAAGCTAGGTGAGAAAGGAATCCACATACCTACCGCGCAAAGTGCCAAGGATGAAGCAAAGAATGCTTCGCATTAAAGAGTCGAGGTGCTTCGGACAAAAGAATAAATTTCCGGCAGAGAGTCTCTCCACAAATATGACACAGCTGTTAATTTCATTTGAAAGGTGAGATGCTTTGAACTTGCAAAAGTTACGCAATTTTAAATAGGCACATGCGTACAGTGCCTAGAGAAGTCCCAGGCTCTAGCACACGAAGTAGACATGTACAATAACAAACACATGTGTACATAAAATACACCGAGGACAAGAACTACGCCGTAATGACTTGAAAGAAGGCATGGTAGGTTAAACAAGAATATATACGTTCTTGGCACGGTCGTGTCGGTTTCATTTACTTTCTTTATGTGGTGCTTTTAGACTTCCTAAACTGCGGCTCGTGCACATAAACATACGCATCAGACTCAAGTGCAGCCTGGTGCTCCCTGCGGTCCAGGTACGCACGCAGTGACAATAAAGTTCAAATTGGCGCCCGCTGTAGTTACATAGTAGCCTAGGTTGCATTCCAAGGTGCGATAATAGAGTGGACTGAATTCATCCTTCCGAGCTCCCAAGCGCAGTTGCATTGAGGGCAGCCCACCCATGGAATGAGCTGAAGATGGGCGCTCTCGCTTTCCAAGGAGGGGGCCAATCAACGCCGTGAAATTTGCGGCAATATAAAGGTAGTTTACGTGTCGACAAAAAATCACGAATCAGACAAAGCACTGAACAGTGCGCGTGGCTACACCGCGAGCAGCGGAGCATTGGAACGAAGCAGCCGTCGCGCAGCCAAGTCACCGGACGCTCTGAATACAGGCGAGCAGCAGGAGAATGTCCATCTTGCGGACGCACAGCACAAACGGCTTGTTCACCAGGAACTGAATTTCCGAGGCTGCGGGGCGGGCCATCGCGAGTGGGCTACCGCCGCCTGCCTGGAACTGGCCGGGCACGATGGAGATCGCCGACTCAGAATCGTTGGCCTGTGGAAGCGAATGACGTTCTGTGATTAACGAAGCCCAAAGCATAACACGAACCACGAGGGACACCGTAGTGGCAACTTCGAATCGTGTTCGGCGGACTGAGGTTTGTTAGCCTGCTTCTAGAGCTCGGAAAAGAGGCGTCTTGGCTTTCCGCGTGCACACACGTAAACCATTTTTGCACCCATCACGGTACTGCTTCGTCCCAAGGCTAAAGCACGTGAACATTGAGCGCAAGGTTAACCAAGTGGGAGCGGCATAATAAATGTTATTTCTTGACAGCTTTTCGCGGCACATGAACATTACGATACGAAAACTGCACGGAATAAATTTTTATAGCTATCACTGTCAAACTCTAGAGTCAGATATAAGGCTATGAGGCCTGAACTAGCACACGGTTTTTATCTATTCTCATCGCAGGTGTAGTTGTGCTCGCTGTGGTGTACAGTTAAACGTTTTACAGCATTAATGGTGAGGCTGTTAGTCATGGGACAAAACAGCCAGGTTAAAGGAGCAAGAATTCTTAGAGCGTAGTAGTCGGGCCTGGGCAAGCGAGTATATAAACGAAACATTTTGCCTAGCAATATGAGAAGGGAACACCATGCGGAACCTGTTCATTGCTTTTGCTCTACATTCGGTTGTTTAAAAGCGGTCCCGCACATCCGGCTCACGACGTTGCGAGTCTCGTTTATTAGTTCATTGCTTCGCACACCCGCTGTTTGGGCTGAGGAGGAAACAAGATGAGGAGACATTCGCCCTCCTTTCATTGTTGAACTCTCCGTCAGCCGACGATTCGACGACAGAGATGGGGATGCCTGCGTTCCCACGTTCAATATTCCCCGCCACGCCGTCACGTGCAATCATGCTCTTTACTGGTTGACAAGAGCGTCTGCCACTTTTTGCGAGACGCCGTACACTGCTCTCGCGTTGAAAACCAAAACTGCTTTGGGTAAAACGAAGCAGGCAAGAACGCGATGCGCGCGTGCTAGCGGTAGAAAACATAACACACGTGACTGAAGTGGTAGTTCTGCTCATCATTGCAGGCGGTAGAAATGCCTGAAGTCTAAAAATGAAAAGAGGAGGGAAAAACGGAAAGACAAACAAACAAACAAACAAACAAACAAACAAACAAACAAACAAACAAACAAACAAACAAACGCCTGAGGAGCCAAGCTACACTGTCAGAGCTAGTCGAAATCTTGTTTTTAGTTCGTAGAAACTTGCCTTAGCTCTAATGCCGTTAACTTCCTCATCTTCTTTAGCGTGTATTTTACTGTAATGATAGTTTTGTTACGTGCACCGCTACTCACTTTATCAGACACTCATGTTCTTAACTTTTCTATATATATATATATATATATATATATATATATATATATATATATATATTGACACGTGTACTTCTTTATCTTTATCGGGGGACTACTCAAAGAACGGCGACAACGGCGTAGAGAGTCGGCGATGGTCGAAAATCTGATGAGCGGGTCAAGCGCGTCGGCTTTTATAGATCAGTCGTCGAATGTTCCAGAGTAACCGCTGGGACCCGCGTGTCTTCCACAAAGTTCTACACTATTCGCGTCGCGCATACATGCAATCAGATTACACAAGTTGCGGTGAAAGACAGCGGATGGAACCATCGATAACATTCCAGAAACTTCTTTTACATGCAGGCGCGTCCTGCGCTGTGCGATAACATTTGTTAGGCGGTGATAAGTGGTCGCCCGATAAAGATGTACACGTGTCAATATATGTTTGGTGTTCTCCGGGAATGGTTTTCGAGTTCATTTACTTTTATTTTCTTTCTTGCAGTGCCCCTGCGAATGTTGTGTATATGTGGTAACCCTCCCCCCACTGCGATGCCGATGAGGTGCTGTGGTGAATAAATAAATAAATAAATAAATAAATAAATAAATAAATGAGCTTATTGCAGCTCGAATTTTCTCATTTTCTCCTGCACCACCATTTACGATATAACTCCCCTGGCAAACTTGACGATTAAACGTGGAAGTCCGTAAGATGTCCGATTGCGCATGCCATTGTGATGAAATCAAGTAGCATTGAAGTAGTATGTTGCAGCACCGATACAGTGAAGGTCCGTGCTTTCATGAGGAAGGCTAATCGTATACTTTGAGAACAAAAAAAAAAAAAAAATCACCGCCCAATCACTCCGTACGGATCGTTAACGAGCGAAACTGAAACGTGCGGCTACGGTGTTTATCACTGAGTTAGTCCCGACGGTTCATTAAACTACGGCTCGGTAGGCTGTCGAATCCTCGGTATGGAGCTGCTGCTTGCGCTCGGCTGCACGAGCCCGTTCTTGTGCCCGCGCTGCAGCGTCGGCACGGCGTAGACGAGTTCGTTCCCGGTTCTATTCACGGCGTTGCTGATCGAAAGCTGCCTGCACCTCAGGAGCACGTATGAAGTGTGGCCCACCCATTTCGGAGCCAGAGAGGAACTGCTGCGCGCACGCTGGCTGCGACGGAGAGCAACAACGTCACTACTGGTGCAGCTAATCCAACACCTAGATAGCACAAGGCCTTTTCACTCCGATCCATGACGTCATGGTACCTGGGGATGCTCTCGAGTAGGACACAGTGATATTGATGTCACCGTTTTCATCAGGCCAGCCTTGTCAATAGAAATTTCGGGCCAAGTAGCATGACGTCGGGGATCCGAGTAAACAGTCCTTGGTGTTGGCTAATCGCGCGCCTCCCTTTCTCTCTCTTCTTTTTCCGCGCGTGCGCATGGGGTTGCGCTGGATGAGTTTTCGGCGCAGAGGCGACCGACAGACGGACGGAACGACGGACGAATCAGCTAGCCATATACACATTAGCTATAATGCAACACGCCATTTTAGCGATTGGCTACGGCGGACGTTCACGCAAAGGTCTAGAATATCCAATGAGCCCACCTATTGCCTACTACTTTATACAGACGACATTCCTTTCCCACCTCGCCACGCCAACCTGCCCGGCTTGCCGTTGAAGCTGTTGGCAAATGGGCGCCGGCGGCGAACCGAAACGGCGCCGAAACAGTATACCTGGATGTCGAGCCGTGCCCTGTGCAGGACCCAGGAGACGCGCGCCGGCGAGGAGGAGGTTATGCGCTGGAAGGCGGCCTCGTCCTCGAACGCCTGTTGCACGCCCATCTCGAGCAGCACGGGCTTCAAGTCCGAGGCCGTCTCGGCGTTGATCGCCGGCAGCTCGAGACGCACCGCGCGCCGACCGCTGCGCACGGCCGTGAACACGCGCTCGAGTACCTGCGACGGGAGGCGAGAAGGGGTTGCGTTGGTGCGTGCTGTATACGATGCCAGCGCCACGTACAAAACACAAACCACGTCCCGGCGCCCTCGTGATATATGTACGTCGTGAAGTCGACGGCAAAAGCTAGTTTTCCATATGACTAATACATGTGGCAATGCATTGCAAATATAACTAGTTTGTAAGGATACGTTCGTGGGACGACACCTCTGAGTGTCGGAGATGTCGTATAATGGAGAGCCGCAGATTAGAGCCAACCGCGCAGTGTTCAGCATCTTGTACCGGATGTCAGCATAGCGGGCTTTAACTCAATTTGCTCAGATATAAGCTTCCTTACCCTAAGGTGCACTTTTATTATTAATATTTTTTTGAGGCGCCATGCGCAACTGCGCTAACGTTATCAAGCAACGCTTCCTACTCAAAGACCGAGTTTTGTATATTTTGGTGAAATCTAGGAGGCGCATTATGTCTTCGCTTTAACGTTTGCCAACCGAATGATGAGTTCAGCAAAAATTTTTCATCGTGTTGGTTAGTACTTGCGTTCGTGAAGACAGAATCCTTACCCACCAAGGGCGGCAGACAGGCACGAGCGCGCGTCGATGCCGACATGCGCGCTACGCAAACGCGTGCACCTATATTACTATCGTCTGTATATTTTTGTTCAGAAGTAATAGTTGTTTCTCTCTCTGAATCCTTCTGCACACTTCACGCAGAATTAAAGATTTGATGTTTTAATTCCCCGTGAAATGTGCAGAAGGATTCCTCTTTTTTTTTTTTTTTTTTTGCTTCGGAGCACTCGCAGCCGCGGGTTCAGTGAATTGGGAATTCTGCTGCTGAGTTTGTGGTCACGGTTTCGATTCAGGACCGCGGCGGCCGCATCCCGACGGCGGCGGAATACAATAAAAAAAAAAAAAAAACTGCTGGAGTGTTCTTCTGGACGCACGTTAAAAAAAAGGGGGGGGGGGGGGGGTCGTGGTAGACATTAAGCAACAACCTTCCGTTATGGCGTTTCTCAAAAGCTCGCGATTTCATTAGGGACGTTAAACCCCGGTGATACGTGTATAACTTCGCTTTGCCACGAGGTAAACTCTTGAGCGAAACTCGGTGTCAAAGAGTTCAATTCTGCGCTGCCACATGCGGTCGCTTAACCAAAGCTAACTTAACCTAACCTAGCCTAATCTAGCCTAAACTAACTTAGCCCCACCAGGGTTATACTGACAAAGCAGGCGGTCACGAGCCCCCGTGTGCCCCTGTGCGCACCGCGAGGGCTCTGAGCGCACCTCGGCGGTGAGGCTGTCACAGAGGTCCTCGAGGCTTTTCGAGCCGGTGGGCAGTAGCACGGTGGCCGAGAAGGCCTCGCACGAGAAGGGCACGTCCACGGCCTGCAGCGACAGTTCCTCCAGCCAAGCGTAGCCGTACACGGCGCGCGTTTCCAGCGTCAGTGCCGCGTGCACCTCGCCGAACGGGCTCAGCTGCACGCATGTGCGGATAAAAATAAAAATAAAATAAAACCAAAGCGAATGGAGCACCGAATATAGTCGAACACCTTGGATTAAACTGGATTAGGTACGAGTTGTGAAGCGCACGTGACGATGTATCGCGTGACGTATCATGAGCGTAACAAATTAGTTAAAGAATTCATAATGATTTCGCATTGACATCACGTAAGAATACTAAAGTGACTGTGAATTTTAGGACGTACGTTATAGTCATTGAAATTATAATGTCAGCGCTATTACACAGAGTAAGGCGCGAAGGTCTATAAGCATCAACATCTTGGCTTCATTGCTTTTGAAGTCAAACGCACTGCGCTGTCTCTGAAGCCCTAATGCATCACGCGCCGTCAATCGCAGGAAAGCACGACAACGGCGACAGCACAGATTTTCCCTCTTGAATCCGTATAATGGTCATCGCAGTAAAAAGTTTGAAGCAGTGGAAGAACCACAATATGTTGGATGTAACTGTATACTTGAACTGCTACCTATATATTATCGCTGTATCTTGGTAAATGACCCGCCATGCACTGAAAACACGAGGTCGTGGGATTAAACGCCGGCCGCGCCGGCCGCATTCTTATGGGGGCGAAATGCAAAAACACCCGCGTTCCGCGCATCGGGTGCACGGTAAAGAACCCCAGGCGGTCAAAATGAATCCGGAGTCGTGCCTCCTAAGATCCTGGTTTTGGCACGTAAAACCCAATCATTTAATTTTTAATCTTCGTAACTGCATGTATCCTGATGCGTAGCGTTCGCTGTTCATTAAGAACCTTCTTTCTTTAATTTGAGTCGTGTCTGCAAAGGTGTATTGTTTGCTTCTCGGCACCGGGGCACCCACAGCGGTGGAGCATGCAAGGGTGAAAGTAGCGATACCCTCAAGTGACGCACGTGTACGCTGATTGCCTTCGTGATGAAAACAACGGCGAGCCCGCGTCACACTTGCGGCGTGGGGCACAAGAACGACAAACCTTGGCAGTGACAGGCTGCTGCCACGAGGCAGCTCGTACGGCCGCGGCGCTGAGCAGCACGATTCCCGTGTCGGCGGCCAGAGTACACTCGGCGCCCAGCAGGTCTCCGGCGATGCCCGAGCTGTTCCTCGCCCACTCGTTGACCCTGCGGCGCTCGCCGTCGGCATCGTCGGCGAAGTCCACTTCCTCGACGGTCGTACCGTACACGCGACTGCCGATCTTGCAGTAGGAGTCGTTCAGCGACAGCGCCGAACCCACCAGCACCCTGCGCCGGCATTTGGCGGACAAACGATTATTCATTTACTGAATTCTGGGGTGTTACGTGCCTAAACCACGCTCTGATTATCATATCATGAAAAGCCAACAAACACTGACACCAAGGACCACATAGAGGAAATTACTTGTGCTTAATAAATGAAATAAAGAAACGATAAACTGACGGAAAGTAAAGTGGATGAAAAAACGTTGGATGATCTACCGAAGTCACGCTGCATAATCGATCATGTTGCAGGCAGTGCGTCTGACACGGAGGCGTTTACGCGTGTTGCGAGAGAGCATTAAGCGGAGCTCCCTCGAGAGGAACGGTGCAAGGGAATTCTTTTGAAACTTGAGCTGTTCTCGCTCCGTGCAGCGGTCTTACACTTTCCAGACACGATTATCAGCGCGTTATATATGCACCACGCTTGTCTAATTACAACGACCAAACCTAGTGAGGGCCGCTTTAAAAACACATTGGCTAGTAGCCGTACCAGCGTCAAAACGACGTCAAGAAGCAACACGTGTCATCGAACGTGTTTATTGAGTAATACTCAGGCCATTGTAATAACCAAGAAGAGAGACGTGCAATTGTGAAAGAAGAAAATGAAGACATGCGTCATTATTTAGAGTTGTTAAACAACCAAATTACAGCGTACAGTCGACCGAAACGACGATGATTTTTCACCCCTACACGCCAGGCGTTTCGGTGGCGTTATACAACGTACGGTGGACCACAAGAGCTTGCGGACAACGGGATCTGAGCAAAATATGCATATCTCCGCAGCCTCACAAGAGGGCCTCGTATTCGACATTTCCAGGATTGACTAGTATATGCGAACACCATTGTGATTTACGGTTTTACTGGCTACTGTTACAGGCTGCTCGGACATTTAAGGTTTTCCTGGATACCGTCGTCCGTAAGCTTTTGCGGTCGACTGTACGCGAGCAACTACTTAATCGATTTTGCATCTCGTCGTGAACAAGACTCCCATCTGGGAGCCGGGGCGTTAACCTTGCTAAATGTTTTATTCTGGCTGGCGTTTGTATCCTTTTTGTTTTCATCATGTCCGGGCTCGACCCTATGGGATTCCATCATACCTTCAGATCTCAGCTAATAGTTCGGGTTTCCTGATTTGGTGAGTGCTTTGCAATGCATGAGAATTTAGACACCGATAGCTGAAGATACAAACTTGAGCATATACCGCATGGATGGACTTAGCAGCGTCACTTACGAAACGGAGGCGTGGGAAGGTGCCACGAAGTTCGGTAGATAAATGCCCAAACATTAAAGGCTGCTCCGTTGTGTTAGAGTGGTGACAAATGACAAGTGTAACTTAGTCATACAGTGAACGAGAAGAAAGGGGGTTAACCGAGGGGTCCGATTTTTATTAGTCGTATCATAAGAAGCCAACAAACACTGACACCAAGGACAGCATAGGGGAAATTACTTGTGCTTAATAAGTGAAATAAAGAAACGATAAATTGATGGAAATTAAATTGGATGAAAAAACAACTTGCCGCAGGTGGGAACCGAACCCAGAACCTTCGAATTTCGCGTGCGATGCTCTACCAATTGTGCTACCGCGGCGCTGTTTACCCATCCACTTTCTTGGGTATTTATGTGTCCTAGTAGAACCCTGGGAGTGTTAGCCAGCGCCTCCACTCACAGACCTTGGCGGCGGACGTGGAACTTCTTTTTTTGCCGCAGGCGTCACGAGAACGTGATCTTTTTGGGTGAAGGCAACTGGTCAACAAACCAACATATGCTACCTGAAGGCATTAATGTAGCCGGATTCGAGACCCTCGTTATGTAATGAACGAGCAGAAAAGGGTTAACTGAGGGGCCCGATTTTTATTAGTCATATCATCAGAAGCCAACAAACACTGACACCAAGGACAACGTAGGGGAAATTACTTGTGCTTAATAAATGAAATAAAGAAACAATACATAGATGGAAATTAAAGTGGATGAAAAAACAATTTGCCGCAGGTGGGAACCGAACCCACAGTCATACAGTGAAATTTACGTAAGCGTGGTTTCCTTCATGCTCTGACAAATCTAGTTTATTACCCTCTCCACAAAACTTTACGCGTCCTCGCGCTTATCTCTACCTGTGTGCACAGTCCATCTCGCCTGATATAGTACAACGCTTTGCGAAACACATTTTGTGCGAAGCTGAGGAATGATGCTATCATCTTACACTAAGTGGTATTACATGAGAAATTAGTCAAAGGGAAATTGAGCTCCAGAGAATTACAAGACGGCTTACTGGTCAATACGTGAGGAAACAAAGGGTGAGATAGAAAAGAGTGACACAGGAACGCAATTCTACCCTTGAGCTGTTTTTTCCCAAGACGTGATTTATTGGTGACTCGCCAAAGTGTTAACCGACGTCGGCGGCATCGTTTTCCGTTTGGCGCACTTACATGTGAAAGGTGGAGTTATGAACATTTCGACATCTGTAGTTGGCGAATGTTTCACGTCGTGTGTTCAGGTCTTGTAATACGGAGCGGTGAGGCGGTGGAAACTTCCTGCCCATAGATGGAATGGGACACAGCGCTGAACTCTGTTGCAGGCTAGAATGAAAGCTTATGAGGAAGTTATCCGCATAGAACGCTGTCCCTGGGCTTTATTCTTTATCAATCCCGTCCGGGCATACATTCACTTTTAGGTGACGTGGCGTAGAGTACGTTACTTCGCTGAAGCGATGGACATTCTCATAGCGCATTCAAGATATAGGCGACGTGCAAATAACACTAATTCTTGTGATCCCTCTGCACTTTCCTCTTGGTAGCAATGGGGCCACTATGAACCATATAAGTAATAAAATCGCTGAAGCATCAGAGCCAATTTGCTATAAGGCTTTCCTGTTTAACGCTTGTGTGAAATGGCATTTTATGTCGTAACGCCTATACGAAGTTGGGGCATGAGAAAAATAAAACTTGAAGGAAAAACTTATACGTAGTCGCAGTGGCTTAGTAACATACCAGTGCACTAGCCTTTATCAGCAGTACAGAGTTGTTCCAAAGGTAGCTGCCGTGACTCGCGTTTGTCATCGACCCGCAATCTAAATTCAATCTGTCTGTCTGTTGTTCCCACAATTGGCGCGAATGCAGATCGCAGGAATATAGTGCACGTGCTTGTAACACCACAAATGCGACCGTCATCTGAATCCTCTAACCTGAATTCATTGCCGACATGCCTTATAGTGACTGCTTGCCCAGTCCCGTTAAGAAAGCAGACGACATTTGCCATTCGCGAGCGTAGCGGGAAAGACTTCTGTCTTTAGCCACGATGTCTATATCTTAGCACAGACACAGGGAAGCGCCTGTTCCACGTGTCTGCTTTTGCCGTCGAGAAAGGTGCGTGCTGCTTTGATTCTTGGCGGCATGAACGGATGAGTAGCCTAGCAACGCGCAGTATGAAGTTACATCTCTTTCATAGCGGGCGCTGCTACGTATGCGTCTGCAGCCTCCAATGGACGACTTTACTTATGCGCAGCGTCGGTTATTTTGTCTTCGAGAGGGCATATTTCTTTGCGCTCTTAAGGTGCCTCACGTTTAGGGCCCCATACTCTTGGCGCGCGGCCATGCTATCGATGAATGTGCGTTTCGTGAACGCACGAGCGCTTGCTTGCTTCGGAAGAGAACTCCTTACTGCAAAGTGGCTGCCGAGATTATCGAGACTGGAGGCGACTCCCCACCTGTTGGCCATGCGGAAGAACAGTTTGTCCTGCGCCGCCGTGGGACCGCCACCTGTGGGGAACAGGATGGTGCGGCGCATGGCGGCGTGTATCAGCGGCAGACGCACCTGCACGAAGCGGGTTCCGCCATGGGGGGCGAGCTTTCTGAGCGCTTATGCGAGTGAGAATGTAGGGACAAATTATTTCTTGCCATCGGCGTTGTAGTAGTCAATACTTGGGCAAGCCGAATCTTGTTTTGGGCTACTTATAGTCGTTCTTGCCGAAGGAGAATGACCATCGCAGAACAGGAGCAACAGGACGCGCGTAGGACGAATGACGTACGTACTGTTACTCCGTGTCCTTGTTCTCGTCATTAGGCGCTGTGCTCGTTGTCCTTCGACAAAGCGTCAACATTGTTCGAAAGAAAAAGAAACCGGCAGATACCACGTCCTGTGGGAATCGATGTTATGCGAAGCAGTGTGCGGGAAGCTTACCAAGTTAATGAAACGACCATGAGAGCACCAAGACTTAGGCGGCCGTTTCATGACCTACGCGACACAAATATCATGATATTCATGTCATAACCGATCATTTATGGTCGTCATACGCTCTTGTCATACTATGCCAATTTTGGTACATTCCAAGTTAACGAAATGACCATGAGAGCACCGAGGCGAGATAGATGGATACTGTCAAAGTGGCAAATGTTCGCCAAGACAAGCTTCGCATTTAAAAAAAAAAAAAGAAGGGCTGTCCTGTCACACCGAAGCAACAGCTTTCTGGAAACATGTTATCGTGTCCCGCCAGCAAGCACTTACGACGGGCGCACCTATGTTAAATTGCGACGCATGTCTCCGAAGTGTTCAATAATGAGCTGCTTCTCTGCTTCCTCGCCCCAGTGATACATACATATATATATATATATACCCGACGGATCGATGGACGGCATTCTTGTAGGGCGCAAGAGCATGCCGTCTACGGATATATGGGGCCGGTAGACGCACATTGTTTTTTGGACAATATTCCGGCGCCATCTCAAAAGCTGACGCTGGGCGAAAAGGCCAATAAGAGGTCGTAAAGATTAAGAAGTGTGGGTTACGATGGGCTACTTAATTAAAGTACGGCTGAAGTATGCAAAGTGCCGCGTTCGTGCTGAGATGTGGCGGATTTGTAGCACTTTGAATGTAATACGAGGCGCAATGGATGACATATATGGTCAAGCCAGTGTGCACTTGTTGCGATATCAGACGCTAGGTTCACAAATGGTTGCAACGATTGTTCACCTTGAAACAAATACACATCTGTTGTTACATTCGAATCAGCTATTGTTTTCGGGGTTGCGCGTTCGTAAACGTGTCCGTGAGTATAGTTTTTGAAATACTGCAGGTCTTTCCATAACAGTTAATGCCGCGCACGGAGCCGAGCTGACCACGAAAGTCTGAAAGGAGGTTTTTGAAAGCGGATCACATTTTGTTAATAACTCTTAGTTCCAAGTATTGCTGCTCATAGACATCTCTCGCATCTTGAACATAATCTTGCTTGTGATATGTTCGAATTGTAGCTCAGGTACGTACGAGCACCGTACTACGCTGAAATGGAACTTCACTGCAGTGCTCGACAGCACTACGTAGGCTTGCTTGTAGAACATGCAGCTTCTTTACTGCTGCAGTTAATACATCGTAGCGGTAAAAAGAAATTTATTCGGTGAAAGGCGGGCATCTAAATACCGTTGACCCCTATTTGCTCAGGCACTGCACTAAGCACGTGGAGATGAAGCTCAATAGTATCTTTGTACATGACTCAACCCTAACGCTTCTCACGATACAAGTGCGTAAAAGTTCATGAACAGTGTAGCGTAAACTGAACACACAAGGCGACAGAAAGATAGAGACGTGGCGCTACTAGTAATTGAGGGTTTTCTTGCACGTGATCGAGATATATGTCATCGCACAACAAAAAGAAAGCTATTTGGGCTCTAGCGGAGCAACCCGGCGATCCATGTGTAATAGGCCACTGTCGAAAAGAAACATGATTTTATTTTCTGACAAAATTACAGACGGTTAACTGACGCAATTATCACTTCTTTTGTTAATCTTAAAGGCTTCTACGATTTCTCTAATCAGATGATCAGCCTTCTTGGACAGCAATCATGTTTTAATCAACAAAGGCTGAATTCCTGTGTGGACCGTTCACGTCACACCGTACATGATGTCATTAAACCAGCCCATCAGTCTTTCCTTTTGCGTTAAAGTGGACTTCTGACCACCTTGAAATAATGCTGTAAAGATCAAGCTCTTTTGCGCCACACGGCCCAGACACAAATATTTATTTATTTATTTATTTATTTATTTATTTATTTATTTATTTATTTATTCGTACTGCAGCACAATAAGCAGTGTAGCAGGAGTGGGTTAACAAAGGGGAATTATGCACAGCAAAATACCATACAACGATGAGGGTGATGTGCTAAAAGCATACATCTTGGATGGCAGATACAAAACTTCGAGATGGGCATGAGCGAATAGACCCAGGTAAGGAATTTCAGTCTACTATAGAACGGGGGAAAGAGCTGAACTTAAACATATTAGCGCAAGCAAAGTGGGGCATCAAGTTTAAGTTGTGATGTCCTCTCGTCGATGACTCTGGTGTGAGATAAGTATAGTTGTTTTTTAAAGTTTAATGGAAGAGTTGGCGATGGGGGGGGGGGGGGGGGGCTGTGCAAGAAATATAATGATGCTATGCGGTGATCTGAATAGAGCGAAATCAAATTCAAGGAACGAAGTACAGAAGAGGGTGAAAATTCATGATCAAAACAATGACATACAAATCTTACAGCCGTTTTCTGATTTGCTTCTAGCCTGTTAATCTAACATTGCTTCTGAGGGTTCCAAACAAGAGATGCGTAGTCAACAACAGGACGGATTAGCGATTCATATAGTAGTAGCTTAGTATCTTTTGGAGAGTTGGATAGTGTACGACGTGGGTAACCTAATATTTTAGTGCTTTGTTACAAATCTAATCAATGTGATTAGACCCTGACATGTTATGCGTAAAAATGCCACAGAGGTACTTATACTCAGATACCCTAACCAAATCGCGGTTATTGAAGTAAGGAAAAAGAGAAGCCTACGATTTTTTACAGAAGGACATAAGGACGGTTTTATGAAAGTTAACGTTCATTTGCCAGGTGTCGCACCAGGTGTAATACCTAGTAAATGACTGCTGGAGGCGGTAATGATCATTAGAACAGTTAATAACTGCATATCAAACACAAACGTCGGCATAAAAACCAATGTTAGGAGAGACTTTAAAAGGCAAATCATTCATGCAGTAAAAAAATGCAGCGGCCCACGAACGGAGCCTTGGGGCACTCCAGATGTCACATAAATAGCAGTAGAGTCGATCGAGCTGTAAGAGACAAATTGGGAATGAAGTGAAAGAAAGCTTGAGATCCACTTAACTAGTTGATGATCATTAAGTACAAGGTTGAGCTTAGCAAGAAATTTTGAATGTAATACTGTGTCAAATGCTTCAGAGAAGTCTATAATATAGCGTCAACCTGGCTGCCAACATCAATGTTAAGGAAAATGTCATGCGTAAACTCAACTAACTGCATTGTCGTACTGAAACCACGCCTAAACCCATGTTGTATGTTAGATATCATACTGTGGTGATTGGAGGAAAAGCTCTATGTGTTTATGAATGACATGTTCTAAGATTTTGCATGACTGTAATGTTATTGAAATCGGTCTGTAGTTCGACAAAGGCTGCTTATTACTGGATTCATAAAGAGGAAACACTTTAGGTAACTTACATGAGGAAGGAACAGTGGCTGGCGATAAAGGTTTGTTGAAGATGACCGTCACATATCTTGAAGACCACAAGCAATAGAGAACCAAGAATGCATTGTGTATCCCGTCCTGACGGGTCCATATTTTGGTATCCAAGCTTAATACGAGGTTAAGAATTCTTTTATTGTTTATGTCAGTGTCACTGCTTGCTCCAAAACGAACTATATTGTTGAGAGAAGGAATGAAGTCGTTGTCGGGTGTAAATACTGACTGAAAATACTTATTGAAAGCATCCGACATTACTTACGGATCACTGATGATGTCGTTAATAATTTTAAACGGAGTGGGTAAAGCATCGCGAGGTAAACTAGAAGACCAAAATTTAAGAGTGTTTAGTACTTTACAGATCAGGCAGTTGAACGCGAAAGAAAGAAATCCTTGGCCGTTTGCAATTTTAAATTAAGTAAATTTTTTGCCTTGTGAAACCTGTTCAGGGCTATGGGATAGTTGATCCGTTTAGAACGCCTAAACCCACGGACACGACCAGATAATAATAATAATAATAATAATAATAATAATAATAATAATAATAATAATAATAATAATAATAATAATAATAATAATAATAATAATAATAATATCCTTTATTTCATAAAAATAGTACAAATACAAAAACCGGTCAGTCCAAGCCATGAAGGTTTGTCGGGCTGCACCCGGCAGATGTCGCGAGTCATCCGGAGAAAATTAGCATTACTATTCTTAGTTTTAACAGGCACAAATCGTTGGATACGTGACTCGACAAGATCCTCAAAGTAATTAACAAGGCAGTTCACGTCGTGTCTGTCTGACAGAGAGCAAATGCATCGAGATGATCAGATAAGAGATCAGTAATGGAAAGGTCGTCCGCACGAGTGGACACATGAGTGAAAGCATATGCAGCACAGTGCTCAGCAACTAGTACAGAATAACTCAGAGCTAAAGCTTGGACGTTGCGTTTTCTTCCACGCCTTAGGGCGGTGGAACGGCCCCGCAACATGGTGTATACGCTGTGCATTTTAATGTCGCTACTGTGGTAGAAGTGTCGGCGTTATCTCAGGCTGATAGATGTCGCCTACTATAAACCCTTTTGGACATGTTATCGCTGTACCAACAGTGAAATTTTCCGCCTGACGATGCCACTTTTGGGCGGATTATTAGAGTTATGTGGCGTTTTGTTCAATGGGGACCAGGACTCGGTGATTATAATAATTATGAGTGTGTTCGCGTGGTCAAGTTTTGAGGATATGGGGATTGGCATGTAGATTTAAGTACATATTCACAATAACATAAGACCATCGGAACGCCTACGATCATCGATACTGATAACACGGCACCGCTTCTTGGATTTCTTGTTAGCTGCAGGTGTGTTCGAAAACGGCTGTCAACGTTTGTGGTACGCACCCATCTGAACGCACCGGTATATTCCGATTTATCGTGTACGCTGTGACAGACAGCTAATCTGGTTTAGTGCGTAGTACCTGTAGAGCTTCGGCGAGCTCCTGCTCGGTGTCTTCCTGCGCCCCCGCGGTAAGCAGCGACAGCGTCACCATGGCGGCATACGGCGACACCAGCAGGTTCTCGCCACTGCCGCAGCGGGAGAACAGACCCTTCAGCAGGTTGCAGCCGAGGACTCGCACGGCTCGGTTCACGTCGACCATGATTTTTTACGTTGTTGTTAGTCCCTTTCAAGGCAACAGCACCGTCTCTGCGTCGAGCTCTTCTTCTTCTTCTTCTTCTTATACTTCTTCGATGGACGGGGCGACATTTCATCTTATTGTTATTATTCTTTAGCTTCTCAGTTGCATTTTATTTTTATTTATTTAGTTGATGTATAGGTACTTACAAAGTCTGTGTCATCAGCTAATTGCCAAATGATTCGTTCTAAATGTTCGCCTTTATCTCTTTTGGTATGTTGTTGGGTGTTTGTTTCATTCTATACAGTGTGGCCAATCAGCCTCGTGGATATGAGCCATGTATTGAGGCGACGACGACGACGACGACGACGACGTCAACAACAACTACAACAACAACAACAACATGTGTATGCAGAGATGACGGATCTTGACACTGCCTCATTTTAACGAACCAAACAGAGCCATCGAGTTTTGTTGGTTGGTTGTTCCTTACTGAAATGCAGAACTCACTCTGGGTGATTGACCATGAATCGAGCGGAAGGAAAAAGAAAAAAAAAGAATATATTGAAGAAAAGATAATAAAAGGATATATTTAGTACAGTCATAATCATAATAAAAGAATTCGAGGCTTAGAACTATGGTAGTGTCAAATTACAGATATATATAAACAAGCAATGCTTACAATCTTTTTACTTTTTAACTGATGAGAATGAAAATAAAACTGCTGCGTCCGGTGTGGACAAAGCCGTCATCGGCAGAGGAAGACGTTGCATTCGGCTGATTATTAGGAAAGGCAGTGTTGTATATATATATATATATATATATATATATATATACAACACTGCCTTTCCTTCAAGAGTTTCATGAACCGAATTGGAATACTTCTGGAATTGTAGACTGATTCTCTTGACACTACTGCATCATTAGAGCACATCACACAACCGTATTACCACTTTCTTGCGCGCACTGCCATATTCTTGGTCGAAACCACTTCACATGCACAGTCATAACCGACTGAGTTTCGCAACAGGGGTCTGCGCAAGGTAACATGACTGTCCATGAAGCGGCTGATCGGGCATCTATATCAGAGAACTTGCAAGGTAACGTTCTCCCCATGGATCCTTGGCAACACTTCTGGCCATGAAGTCCAGGATCCGCGTAAGCACGCGAGTGCTGCTTGCACCGTGCGCCGTCTGGGTTTCCACCGATTTGTCCCAGCTACAGAAAATGCTGAGCAGCACGCAGTACTGGATGCGCTGTCAATATTGTGGCCTTCGCCGTAGTGACAGGTAAAGCGGATACTGACGGTTTGCGAGCACTGCCTTTACTGGCGGAGATATGAGCAGCGGGCCCAGAGGACATGGATGAGCTTTAACTTCGGCGCGCGGAACCTCCTGGACTACATAGGTGCCGCTGGCTTACTTGCTCTATTATAATTCCTTTTTGCTTTCCCTGGGCCTGCGGGCATTTCTTGTTAGAAGCAAAGCATAGCAGAGAAGAGAAGAGCGGAGCGGAGCAGAGCAGAGCAGAGCAAGCAAGCAAGCAAAAACAAATGGAAACAACTATTCACCATAATAGGTAGGTGTCATTGGTGTTGAGAGGAGTAACAATGGGATTGACGCAAGCGGGGCCTTCACTGACAGTTAACACTTTTGTAACGTTCGCTTATAGCTGACGCACTTTAGATGATGAGGACAGCTATTAACTATAGTATGTACTCACTAGGTAGAGAGGCCTAGAATATTGCTCTACTTCATTCCTCCGCTACAATATTGTCTTAGTTTCCTTAGAACTTGAAAGAGAAGCATTCTTTTGTATTTCTCTCTATTTCAGCTCATGCGCGTTCACATTCAAAGCTTGGGACAGATGTGTCCTTTATTCGCAGTTCATAGCTGGTTTCGCATACTGCCACCAGAGTGACAACTCAATATGGCGATGATATTGCTTATTCTTCACTCACTGTCGCTCATTTCTAAAAGAGAAGAATTTATTTTTTTAGAATTGCGATGTCTTGGTATAACTTACTTGATTATAGCGTTTGTGAACTTGAGTGAACCGAGTTTGTATTGGATTTCAAAGTGAACATTGTACCGAATGTCTAGAATTCCTACGATTGTTATTCCATGCTGGTCTCTCGACGGCGTGCTTTCATTTACACGCAATCATGGCCACCTCATGCTCGTCACCTATCCATCTCGGAAGCATATAGACCATTATATCGTGCCGGGCTTCCTGGCAGGGTATGATGGCCATACTTTACCAACAATCTTCATCTGCCGGTGATCACGGATGTACAAATTAATTTTGCCGCATACTACATAAAAATTAAAATTATCTGTGCATTAAGCGTGATAAACGTTCGTTTTATTAGGAAACGTACAAAGGCACATTTCCTACGTCGAGTTAAATTCAAGACGTTATTTTTTCGGCAGAATCGACTGATGTTTCTAGATGTTTTCTGGTTGTGAGAAGTTTCTTGGAGGCGGCAGGCTCATTGCTGTCAAACGTTCAAAATCGTCTTCGCTTTTTTAAACAGCCGTATTGTTCCATCAATATCTATCAGTTTCTACCTTGAAACTGTGTCGCATTAACCATGTTTGCATTCGAGTAAAACTTTACCAAAATTATCCATCGTTTTACATCATCTCAGGTCATTTCCTCTCAGAGATAGCGGCAGACACAGGTGTCCAGATTGTCTGCAGTCTCATCCGACCCCCTGTTGGCTAAAGACATTGCCTCTGCTTGAGACCGTTGTCTTGGCTTCACCGGGTGGGACATGATTATAACGGCGTGTTTTGAGGAGAGGACAAAGAAAGAAAGCATAGAGGACATTCGCCTGTCTTTCTGTGTCCCGTCTTTTGTCCTGTGTCAGATTTCTCTGTCCTGTCCTCAAAACATGCCGTTGTAACCATGTTCAATCAAGCCAGCAACCAACTAGCTCATTAAAGTTTCTTATTTACCGGGTGGTACGCGAATATCATCCCGTCAGGCTTTCCTGTCATTGGCATATTTTATTTCCATAAATTCTAGCTTGCCGTTAGAAAATTGTTCGTAAAGTTCCGATGCATCGCGCGTGCTCTCAAAACATTATAACATCGTCGAGGTGTACTTGTTGCTTCAACTATGCCTCATCTTTCTGCAAAATTCTAAACCACTTATCTTCATAGCCGGAGCATACAAATTCCACCTGAGCTTCTAATGTTGTCGCAATGCTCATAATTCGTTTGTTCCCCCTTCCGGTTTGGTCTGCCAAAAGAGTAAATTGGTGTTGTAATTCGTGACGCTTTCTTGATCATGGTTCTCCTTTAAATTCTTCCTTTGCTTTCCACAGAAGCGTTCCAGGTCATTCACATTTGACGAATCCTAAGCGTTTATTGTGTTCGTGGTGAGTTCCTTCTTATCTGATGTAAGCAGCAGTTTTGAAGCTATGTCGTTGCGACGCACTTTGATTCGAGTGCGACGTTGAACCATACACAGAGATCGGCAGAAAACAAACGAGACAACAACCAAGATAACGCGTAGTTATCAGCATGCGTAATTCGCGCCATCAATCCGCTGATGCGAAACAGTCACAGCTGGGACTAGTCACAGTCATAGGCGCCAGGGGACGGTCACGTGCGAAGCAAACTTGTAGGTCGGCGCAAGGTTTCGACGAAGCTGCGCGGGCCCTTCAGGTGCGGGTTGCTGCTGGGCGTATGCACGGCGCACAGCTTGATGAACAGTGCCGTGGCCCCGCTGCCCAGCGCGACGGCCAACAGCGTGAGGTACCAGTATTGCTGCAACGGGCAGACACATTGAGCACCGAAAACACATCCCCCTACATGTTTGCCCCGCACGCGGGCATTTGGAGAATTCGCCTGTTATACGAACAGGTTTGACGCGACCAGGTTGGCACTGCACATTCGACGTTGTGTTATACTATATTGTTCTGAGCAGATTTCCCTGTATATGAGAAGGAGGTGAGCTGACATGGTTCAGTTTATTTGTACACCGAATTGTACAACGCTGCGTCATTTTCTTATTATCTTTCGTAGGCTTAGAAAGAGTTAGTGTGACCTCGCCAGTACAAATTATTCGTCCATTTATTTCTGCTTACAGTATTCGTTAGTAGTATGTTTTCTTCGCCTCTCCCATGCAGCAGGCACGAGCCGTAGTTGACGATTATTGCCATCATTAGATTGATATGAGAGTGCGCAGGTAACTCTGGCCATTTACTCGTAACGAGTCCGTGTATGAACATTATGCAATTTTCACCTAGTTTTGTTGTCCTGTCTGACAACAATTAAGATTCGAGGTGCCTTGCCAGCGAAGGGGAGCTGCGAGGCAGCTGCATACGGTGGGACCTCAGGCCCAGATCATCAGTCGCGTTGTGAAACTCTTGAAACACCGAAATCATCAGTGGGACCGATGACGTGGCTATTTGAGAGCCCGTCGCGCTGTATGAACTGATGGGACCTTGCAATCACTACGAACTGACGCTATTGTTGGCTGACGTACGTCACATTACAACTAAAATGAGTGGCGGAAGTAGCGTTTGCAAATCTTAAGGATGCACCTCGATGCTACAATGGAAAAGCTTCATGACCTGTTCAGTTTCTGGTGAAAATATCGCGCAGAATGTGCTCCAATGCTCAAGGACTCCTCCTACATACCTTACGTTCAGGCTGGGTTAACACGTACGGGTGGTAGATCACCATAATCAACCGAGACTATCCAAACGTGCGAATGTGCTGTGGAACGCAAAAAACAATGTAGTTATACCATGTTACCTTTCGCATACTTCTCTTCCTGCCATAATTTTGCACGTACGCGCACGACGACGACGACGACATAATAGGTAGTACCGCATAATCGTCAGCTTTTGATTAAGTGATCGCATTGCCTACAGTGTACATGATATAAAACAGAGGCGTGCACTATTGTCTAATATGCTTTACTACTATTCCGCAAAGCTCACAGAATCATCACATGTACCACACTTATTCTAACATAACCATTCCGTTATGCTATCGACTGAGAGCGATGAAATAGATGGTGCAAAAAGCATGTTTGAATGTGAGCCTAATTAAGACAGAGGGAAGGGGGGGGGGGTGAAAAGCAATGAGCTTCGGTTATCAGAATGTGTACTTCTAACTATAACGGGACCAGTATCCTGATGACATCGTGATGGAATCACGACACAAGAATACGTCGTCTTGGCACCACCATTAAGCCGCAAACGATCATTCGTTTTTTCACGTCCGCTACGCTTACTTCTGTTTTCATCGCTCATAGTATTTGTTGTCATAAGATGCGTTAAGCATTCGTACTGATTGCGTTCGTGAGGCTACAGTGGCGCGATGCACTACCCACGCTGTGTATTCAAATCTAAGACGACGTTCGAGTTTCACATCGTCTAAGAGAAAAAAAAAAAAGATATTGTGGAGTTGCACACGAACAGCGCTCCTCTAGAAAGCGCTTCAAGATGTGCACTGTGCCGCTGTATAGGTGGCGCACTGGTGCCCGTACAGCTGCCCCGCCCTCACCGCCATTTCGTTGCGCAGGCCGCGTGCTCCAAAGACGAGCCAGTGCAGGCGGGCGAGCGGTCCCTCGGCGTCCACCAGGCGGCACTTCTGGAAGACGTCGCAGTAGCCGCGCAGGTCGTCGCACGGAGCTCCGGGCTCCATCCTCTTGTTGCAGAAGTCTTTCATGCGCTCGAACTGGCACGCCTCCATGCAGACGCTGTCCGACACTGCACACCGGAGCGAGGCCGATTCCACAAGCTTTGGTTACACCAAGTCGACGCGACCGGGTCAAGTCATAAATCGGGCTGACCCACTCCGACCCGACCGCGTTTACATGCGTCTTGACAAGAACAGTTTTTAGCAGTACACCGTTGTAGGCGGGTTGACCGAACTCACCTCGAAGATTACTCGGCCTAACCCGCTATGCTGTTTACATAGAAGAGTTTAGGTTAGGGGACGCAAGCGGCTTGCGTACGCTACAGATAGGGGCGGCGGTACTGCGCATGCGCAGACACAGACGTAGGGGTCTACGCATGCGCAGGTCTGTGGCCCCTAGTTCTTGCGTACGCAAGCCGCTTGCGTCCGCTAACCTAAAACTCTCGATTAACTCGATGACTAATTTTCGGCCCAGCAAGTCTACTCGAGCCGAATTTACAGGGTATATGTAATCGTAGCCATCGAATAGTAGGAGCGAGTTTGGCCCAGTTGCACAAGATGATTTGTTACGGTGATTTTTTGTGCCTGTATGTGCTTCCTTACGCCATTAATGGAGCCGCAGAGCTATTATCTGCATTCGTCTTGTCTTGCGTCTTGTCTCTCAGCTTTGGGAAGCCGCGAGTATCGTTTGCGTGCAGTAATAATTAACTTTCATTCTTTCTTATGCCCCCAACGCAGAGCAGTAGGCTGAAGGAGCGCGCTCGACGTTGATACTCCTTCAGTTCCTGCGTAAATAAACTTTCCATCCTGTAGCACTTCCCGTATGTCGCAATTCACTCACATTTCGCCTAAGCAATTTGCTGATCAATCTTGACTGGATAGAGAGGACTGTTAAGCTCTTGCGGCATGGTGCAATGAACGGTGATAGGGTAAATTGCTGAAAGCTTTAGCCACGTTATTTTACCGCACGAAAATCACCTTACCATTTGATGAAGCGCTAACCAGCTGCGTTGTTCTGGTCAAAAGAATTCGTTATATAGGGCCGGGTAGATTTCTGCACGCTAATACGGCGTCTGTACCGACAACGATCGGTACAAATCTCTACCGACAACGGTCGGTACTTGGTGTAACCGATGATGAGATGATGCAACCGGAATTTGAACTTGTCAGGAATGATAAAAGGACCTTCGCGCATCAGCTACCTGCCACTCATGTGGGCTCCTTTAGTAGCTTTTTTTTTTAGTATTTACCTCTTCCGTCACCAACGCCATTTTCCGTATTCAGAATATAGTGCGCTGAGTAAGATGCCCTTGTTTTCCTAGTCAGAATATAGTGCAATGTCCGACATCAGCAAGCCAGACTAAATGGCCAGTCCCCTCGTCAATTAGTTAGTCGAGAAATACATTCAAACTTACCAACATAGTACGATAATTATGAGATTATCATGTTTTGCCCCCTAATTCAACGATAGAATAGAATGGTGTGTTGCCAGGTTTTGTTATGCAGTGCTTAAGGGGAGGCATCACCTAATGATCAACTCCAACGCCACCTATAGATATATATGTAAAACGGAGAAATTCTTTCTTTTAAACAACCCCGGGCCGAATTTGAATAACATTTGTTGCATTTGCGAGAGAAAGTTAAATGCTAGTGACTTTTGTAAGCAGAATTGAACTGTAGGGCTTCAATTTTTTTACAAAAAGTGCCTAAAATTTGTGAGTTTGCAAAGAAATAGACGCGCTAAGTTTACAAATTCTATAACTCGGCAAAAAAAAAAAAAAAAAACACAGATACCACCGTTCTGTAACCTGCATCATTTATAATATCGAACTTGGAGAAATGTGATGTATATATTTCTATGTTTTGTTTATTTGTTACAATGTTTTCGAGGACCTTAGAAACGTTTTATTTACATATTAGTGGTGTAGTTGAGAACGACAGGTAATATACATCAATTTTGTCCGCTTTTGGTGCAATTCAGTTATGATATCATTTTGCATTGCTGAATTACAGTTGTAAACTCGATAGTCTTGTTTTTGAAATTTGCGATTGCCAACAATATTAGTTGATATATCAACGGCCTCAGTCGAAAATAGGCTACCTACAGTCAGTAGGTTTTAACGTTTCCTCTTAAATTCAACAAGTCTAATCAAATTTGGGGCCTACCTAGAGTCAGTAGGTTTTAACGTTTCCTCTTAAATTCAACAAGTCTAATCAAATTTGGGGCAGTGATCGCCGAGAAAAAAGATTTCTCCTTTCCCATGCAAGCCTTCTTCGTAAATAAAGAAGGCTTTGTGGGGAAATGCTGCATAGAGCACGGGCTGTGCTCCATGCAGCATTTTATACACCGGTGCATAGAGCACCGGTGTATATTCGTGTGATAATTAGGGCAGATACGCCGGAACTCAATTGAGCAAAAGTGTTTCAAATATTAATTGGCTTCTGTTCCGCAATTCGAACATGAGCGCTACAGTTTATTAATTAATAAATGAATTAGTAAAATTTTAGTAATTAAATGGCATTTACACTTATTGCACAGTTTCTCATTATCGTCAGGGTTACGAATTAAAGAAACTATATGTAGCATTAGGAATCTCCTATTGTGATTAATTCGAGGCAGCTAAACGATCGCGCGTATACTTAGAGACACTAAAGAAAAACATTAAAGTGAGCTAGATCGATAGATTATTCGTCTAGGAGTCTGTTATTGTTGCTGTATTACAAGAAAATTGGCACCGAAGGTCCCATTGCTGCTTCTCGATTTGTATTGTCCCCGTCAAAACCGACGCGTTGACGTACTTCCCACGCGACATCCCACTCTGTTGCTGTCTTTGGATCAGCCAGTGCAGATGTTACATGAGAGCTGCCATAGTTAAATATACGTCGCACCACTCCTCTTTACCCCTTACACGTTCATTTGCTCGCTTACATAAGCTTTGTTCTGGCTACGACTGACGAATTTGTTATTCCGGAAGTTTCATTTCTCAATCTGACTCGAACGAATACTTCCCTTTAAAAACATTACTTATACATCTTAAGAATTTCCTGTTTTACATGCGCTTTTTGTGGGCTAATGTGTTTATTGGCGTAAATATGGAGAAGGTCATTGACAGGGCAGACATTGGGTGGCGTTCTCTGCCCCAAATAGGCTGGGCAGTCTGTGCCAGAAGGTCAATCGCGACACGCACAAGAAAAAAGTTCGCGAAAGAAGCACGGACAGCAGTTTGTTAAGTGCCGTTGTAACGTTGATTATTGGCTTCCTGTTTCTTGCGGCCGTTACTCTGTCAAACAAACGGAGCGTTGTGTGAATGACCGCATGCGCGAACATTCAAACAAGATGAGCAAGCAAGAAAGACATAGCCACCTGTCATTGCCTTGTGTTGAATGTGACTGCGAGCCACCTTTTAAAGATTGCGCCCTACTGTCAAACTATCATGGTGAGCGCGCACGGCTAACCTCCGAAGCCTTCCACATCCAGACGAGCGACGATACTTGTGCACGCTTTCGTTCTGTTCCATTCCTTCCGAAGGAAATTTCATTCTTATCGTAGTGATCACATTACTTCTGCTTCCACGTACGCTCTCTTCGCGTATTTTCTGGTTCTTGCAAAGGGGCACCTGTATATGCTACTCGAAAGAATAACATTTGCTTGTTAGTCAGCGCTGTTATCTGCCCTTTTCTCACGTCCCGTTATATTGAGCTGTTTCCGCTCAAGTCGCGAACAAGGCAGCCCAAACGCGTACGCTTCTAATGCGGGCAGACGTCTTCCGCAAACAAAACCTGTTGAGACGGTATAAACCAGCATGCACTAAAGGAAGCACATTTCATTACGTTTTTTTTTTTATTTTTTTCAATGCGTCATCTAATTGGCGCGTCTAAGTGCAGTCAGCGCAACGAACCGGATGCGTGCGAGCGATGGGAATGCAGGGTAAATAAACGCGTACCGTTCTCTCGGCACGCGATGAGGCACATCTCGTCCGGCGTCCGCTGCGCCCCGGTGAGGTAGCACTCCACGAGGCCGTACACGTTGCACACGGAGCGCGCGCACTCGCCGGCATCGCAAACCTGCGTGCCGCGATTGCACAGCACGCCGTCGTGCTTCTGTGCCGACGCGGGACACTCTCCGCTCCAGCCGCTGACACGTAGCCGTCAAGGTCGTACCCGCCGCCGGCGCCTAAAACCCCGTAATCTTCGTGAAGTAGCACCACGCTTTGAAGAATGCCGCCTCCTCCTCGCGCGCTCTGGCTGAGGCCGACGCCGCGTCTCTATTGGCTTAATAGCATCACGTGGGCCCTCGCGCCGTGCTTCAGCGCCATTTTCGCTCGAGAAGCGTCTACGGAATGGCGAGTAGCGCATGTTGGCGCCGTTGCTGCGCTCGAGCGGTGTAGGCGGCGCCACGGTCGAGGAGGGAGCGTGAGAGAGAGGAGAAACTAGGACGAGTGAAGGCGGAGGAGGAGAGTGTCGCTACTTTACGAAGTTTAAGCGGTTCTCCCGGCGGCTGTGTGATTGCGCCCCTCTGTGATATATATCATAGCGCCCCACAACCCATCTTCAACCACAAAGGATACTCGCAGTAGGCCTCGAATCGGCAGTCCTCGTCTTGTCTGCAGAGCCACGACGAATTGCGGTACTGGCAGGTATCGCTGCAGCAGGCGCTGTTCGTAGGACTGCGGCGGAACGTTGTGAGTGAGGAGCATAATGTAGTCACGCTGGTTTCCTGTCTGACGTAGAAAACGTCGACGTACGAATGTATTTCTCAATTTTTTTTTTCTTTTCTATAGAACGCCCGGAACTTCTAGTTCCTCAACTGCGTGCGAAATTGAGGATAAGCGCGCACCCAAATAGCGGGAGATAGGACTTTTGCGAATCATAAAGATCCAATTCTACGTTATCCAAAGTGTATGTTGTTGTAGCCTGCCCGCGAGCTCGGGCACAGCATACATGTAGCCCTTTATTCGTTACTGGGAAGAGCGATATCGCGAAGCAATAACAAATTTAGTCGCCTAACTATTCTTACGTGATTTGAATGCGAAAGCGTTATGAATTCTTTATATAATTGGTTAGGTCCATGATACGTGATGTCATACTTTGTCACGTGTCCTTCACAACTCGACCTTAATGCATCCTTATCCACCGTAATACACCTTGCTCTAATGTGTACCAACCTTAATCTACCTTTATCGACCCTGCTCTAATTTGTACCAACCTAAATCCACCTTGATTTAGTTTTACCAACCCTAATCAACCTTAATCCCCTTTGATTTAATTTGTACTAACCTTATTCGACCTTGATCAGCTTCATTTCCCGGACATTCACTTTACTTCACCTTAAATAACCTTACTTTAACCTGTTCTAACTTTAATCCTGTATTACTACTGACGTCATACAAGGCGTTGATGACTGATGACGCTCAGCGATGATGATAATCTTTATTAGCACTCGTCACGGACAATGCGAACAACCCGTCACGAAAAGGGTTCTACTTAAATTGAGGACGACGCAACGGGCTATGGAAAGAAGAATGATAGGTGTAACATTAAGGGATAAGAAAAGAGCAGATTGGGTGAGGGAACAAACGCGCGTTAATGACATCTTAGTTGAAATCAAGAAAAAGAAATGGGCATATGGGCAGGACATGTAATGAGGAGGGAAGATAACCGATGGTCATTAAGGGTTACGGACTGGATTCCGAGGGAAGGGAAGCGTAGCAGGGGGCGACAGAAAGTTAGGTGGGCAGATGAGATTAGGAAATTTGGAGGGTCAACATGGCCACAATTAGTACATGACCGGGGCAGTTGGAGAAGTATGGGAGAGGCCTTTGCCCTGCAGTGGGCGTAACCAGGCTGATGATGATGATGATGATGATGACGGACAATGCCTACTTTTCTGCCTCATGGAGCATATAATGCTTTCTCATTAAAGCAACTTGAAGAATTTCCTCTTGCTACCGCTCTTCCCAGTATTCACGACATGTAAACTAGCATAAGCCGCTACGCTTATCCATATCTTTTTAATTTGTCGCGTCTTCTGCTGCTTGCAAGTAAAACATATTCAGGATGTTTTGGGTAATCATTAACAGAAGCCCAGTTCCATTTCTCGAGCCACATTACTCGCAGAGGCCGACGAAGAAAATGAAAATGAAAGCGATTATATGACTGATTAGCAAGCTTTCGCGAATTGCCTTCTAAACTAATTGCTTTACACCAAATATTGCAATTTACGAATTTTATCCGTGGAGATTTAAATTCTTACCCACTTGGAAGGAATTTTAAGACTGACACCACTTTCGAGATATGCGTTCCCGAAGTTTGCAACGAAATGAATTGGTGCTCCAATAGCTTTGGAGCTTCTCTAGATAAAAAAAAAAAAAAAAACGCTTTGTTAAAAATGTAAGTGGAACAGTGCATTCTTACGGGAAATTTGACGGCTCTTATCTCAAAACTGGCGCTTCTTCGAATATTCGCTCCAATTGACTATGCCATGTGAAATCACTGGCTTCAGTTCCTGTAATGCAATATGTACGTTAAAGTAATTAGATGAAAAGTTATTTAGGGATTTTTTTATTTGTCAATAATGCGCACTGATTTCCAATGTAAGTAATATATACTAGTATTCCAGCTCAATGGGTAGATTAGTGCTGTATGCCACAGGTGATTTTTTTTTTCTGTTAACGTTAAAATAAAACACCCGGTATATGAAAAACAACGATGTCCTCTACTTCCACCTTGGTGTGTGCGGCTGCTCTCAGCGCATCAGCGGGATTTTGAAAAACGAACTAACTGTTCTCCCTCGTCGAGCTCCTTTAGACGCGATACAGTTTGGCAGTGATATGCATCTGGGTGCTCAAGCTGCTTGTGGCATTGCTGTCTTTCGGGCGCTGATCGAGCAGCTTCGTTAGCCAAGCGGGCAGGATTTCGAGATCACACACGCCAAGACCCAAGTTTGAGTCCCTGCCTCACTCTGTGTTAAAGTTTCCCCAGGTGCGGGGGGCTGATCATGTTTTGCAAGGGAGCCGGCTGTTGCGATGTCGGCTGGTACTAAAGAAGCAACACTGGCGCTTTCTGTCATCGCAAGGGTGAAATCGTTATTCCCGTTCGTCTGTTTCTACGGCGGAATTCTCAATTGACCCTACAGACTTCTTCAGCTGAAGGTTTCAACATTCGACATCAGCGCCTTAACATGTAGCTTATCAAGCAGTGGAAGCGAAATTTGAGGGACGCTCACTTAGGAGGCAGGAGCGTTCGAGGCGCTCATCCTCTGCATACGGGAGAAAACGTTTGCGATTTGAAATCAGAAACACGAACGTCTGTGACCTTAAGCTAGGCAAAGCTTGATGCGTAAGACTCAAATAAACGAAGCTGAGGCGATAAATGAAAACTTCGTAGCGACCTCTGGCCGGTGCAAAGGCGCCCGCAGAACGGACGTCGCCGCCGCACTCTTGTGAGCGTGAAATTTTCGCCGTCCGTCCGGCGTCATCGCAAACGTTGCGCACTCATGATCGCATTTTCCCTTCTGAAAGTTAAAAAATACGGCGGCGCACGCACCTGCACTTGGCGTCGGGACGTAGCGTGCAACCCTTGCGGTTGAGCTGTCTGTGCTCGCGCGGGTAGCAGCACGTCTCGCGGCAGTCGTGCCAGTCGTAGCCGCAGTCGCATTCCTCGTCCTCCTCCCGTATAGAGTTGCCGCAGAACGGACCCCGCAGCTCTGCAGAGGAAGGCGCCGAAACGCGCTCGCCTAGTCGTCACTGAAGCTTCAGTTTAGCCTCGCATACCCGTTCTGAGTGCCGGCACTTTACAATATCCCCGGTACTGCACTTTTAGCAGGAAACGGCATCGGCGTCCCCAATGGGCTATAGCGTACGACACGAGGGCCGAAATTTAGGACAGCACAACGAGCGACGGAACGCGAAGTGATAGGCGTAACACTAATAGACAGAAAAATGACATATACATCAGAGAGGAAACGGTTGTGACCTGATATTCTTTTCGAGGTCGTGAGGGAGACGTGTAGTTGGCCAGAACATGTAATGCGTAGAACAGACAACGAGAGGAGTTATTACACTAAAAGAAAGGATGTCAAAGGAGTGAGAACGCTGTCGAGAACGACAGGGGATTAGCTGGCGTTTAAGGTTAGGAAATTTGTAAGCATGGCTAGATCCGGCTGGCGCAAGACAAGGATAATTGGAAATCGCTGGGAGAAGTCTTTCTCCTACAGAGCGCACAAAATAGGCTGACGCTCATGCTAACAGCGGAATACAAAGACTAAGAACCCCTACAGCGTCCTAGGGGAACTACTGCTATGTTTTCAGGGCACCCAACAACGGATAGCGGCGAAAGGCTTGCCCATGATAACGACAATGATACTTTAATAGCATAGCCTTCAAAACGGGTCGATGACAAATAGTCGCCTAGTCTGCTTGTGTTAGTCAGGTAATATATGCATGCTTAACAGTCTAGCATTTTGTCTCTCTCTTTAATCTTTTCTTTCTTCCTTAAAAGTTCTCTAGGTATACCTTGTACCGTTATTTTGCCTGTAGCGGATTCGGTCCTACAAATCTCTTTCCCGTTTTTTTTTCTTCGACCAATACTTCAAACAATTTTTGCTTACAACGGCGTTGACCGTTCAATGCTTCGATCAGCTTTAAATCTCAGCTCTACTCGAAGGTGTATGTTATACCTACTGGTCTCGCTAGGTGAGTATTTTCGCGTTCGTTTAGAATGTGCTAAGTTGTCTCTGGATATTGTGGCGAATTAGTTGCACCATTATTTTTTATCCTTAAGCAAGCACTTCGGGCCTGAATTAGCAAGGCACTGCACTTTGTGGTATCACACAGATTTTCTCTTGCAATTTCTTTCCTTCTTGTAAATCTCAATGGTCTTTCTTTTTTTTTTTTTTTTGCTTCCTTCCTTTGCATCAAATTTGCTGACTCTGTTTCTCCCACTTCGTTCTTGATGACTCCAGTTTGTCTATTTGCCCTCTCAATTCTGTATTATGAATATAAATTTCGCATAATTTCGCTTCAGCGCAACCTAAGGTCGTACCGATCAACGAACGTGAACAAGGCCTTTCACACCTTAACGCCTCTGTTTTGTGCGGTTGTGAATCGATTGCGCCGGCCTAGCCAGGCGAGTACGTTCCTGTTGCACGCTTTCACCAACTCGAACAAGAAACAGCACTCCAGGCGACTCTAAAACACGCAACGGAATGCACGCTACTAGAATCTATATTGGGCACTGAAGCTCGTTGCATGTTATTTCTGGTTTTCCTTCCACCACCAAAGTGTGTGACTACGAAGATCACGGTATTGTGGGATTTTGCTATGTGTGCTGCCTCGCTGAATTGAAAAACTCGGCTTTGATTCCCCGAGCGTTTGTTTATTAGGGCGCTGCTAAATAAATTGTTCGAGAACAGTTCCTCCGTTTATTTCGCTTACGAAAACACGTCGTCCGTAAAAAGTACGCTTCCGAGAAAATTGGAGTGTGGTGGCGAATCCAACATACTTGTCTTTTGTATCTCAGTTGCGTAACCTTATTCAGAACCTTTTCACAGCATTTAATAACCAAGCGATTGCAGGAGTGAACGAACATGCCCCTATCTAAATGTGTCTATCCAAATGCATGAAAAAGGACGAATAGCTTTTTCTCGGCATGCGCTGCACCAAATTTCATGACGTTCGCAGAATTTAAAAATAAAAAGGTGATTTCTGCCAGTTCTAGGCGGCATATGTTTTTTAAACCCATGTCTCGCTTTTATAAAGTTTCTTTAAATTCGAAGACATAAAGATAAGCTAAAGCAAGCGAGCGTGCAAATCTGCAACGAAGAAAAAAGAAAACGATCTCACAGTGCTGTCAATTGCACACACATATGGAGGCATTCAAAAGGGGCCAAAATGATGTATTATGAGGAATACATATTAGCGCTAGAAGGAAAAGAGCTCTAAGGAAAGGCGGAGCTAGCACAATGAAACGCAGAGCGTGCTAGCTCTGTTTCCTTCTACTCCTTTTTTCCTAAGTCTTTCTTTTTTTTCTAGCACTAAGTATTCAACCTTAGTATTCAACATAAGTATGCCTTTGTACTCCCCCAACTCGCCCTGCAAAAAATCTTATTGATGTATAATAATCGGTCATTCCGAAATACGTACGTATACCGATAATCATCAGCAGAATTTTAGCGGAACCTTCTTAATTATTGGAACAATCTTATGTAAGCAGTAAAACCAGATATCACATTTGTTCACTCCAGACGCTGTAACTATAAACTGCATTTATTGGAGCTTAACCGGTCAAATTTACAGACGTGCGATATATCTGTTCTTTGTTCTGATTTATGGATCTGTGAACATTGTGCTCAAAATGTTAAATCTTTCTCTAGCGTCCAAAATCGCTGGGGTGTTTTCAGACAGTTTTGTACTAACCTCGTAATCGATAAGTACTTTGTACTTAGGTAATCGATAAGTTATTTCGAGGGGGATATAAATTTCGATAAATAATCACGGAAATATTGCCTATGCGGCAGCGAATTTATAACATCGCAGTGTTCCTTCCATTTGTGTAGAGGCTCGATGTATACTAAGAAAAAAAAGACGAAGTTGAGGTTCACTGTAAAATAATTTACACCCTTCAAAGTGAAAATGGTGTAAATGTCTATAACTCCCACACTTAGGGTGTGATTTATATAACCGACACCCTAAGGGTGTGAGTTATTGACACATATGCACCCTTTTTCACTTTTAAGGGTGTAAATTATTTTACAGCGTTCGCAAGCCTGTGCGAGAGAATGCGCCGCACTTCCCAACGAATCTACAGGCCTGCCGCACAGGCATAGAGGCAGGGCGCGGGCAAACTCACCCTGGAGGCAGTTTGCTCGGGGGCCCTGGTCGGAGAACATCTGCGCGAGGATGCCCGAGATGTCGCGGATGCTGCACACGGAGAAGCGCCGGTTGTTGGGCATCGTGCCGTGAGAGGCGCTGGCAAACATCAGGAAGTTGCCCACGCTACCGCCCGGTACGCACTCGGGAGGGTCGTGCTGGGAAGAGGGAAACCGACAGTTTCAACGAAGAACAATCGAAGAAAAAAAAATAAAAAGGAATCGGTCATATTGCGGCGTACTTATGGGATCTGCGTACCTTGCGTACGGCCCCGATTTCGAGTGAAAATATGCGTGGCCCTTGGCCCGAGCAATACGCTTTCGCTTAGAATTTGACCAAGCATTCTCCCCTTAAAGCGTCAACGAAGAATAACACTGAGATGAACCTAGACTGATCTAGAAACTCATAACTGCGGGCGTTGTGGGGAACCGAAAGCATATGTCCAGGTTGTGCTCAGCAGCGGTACGCTACGCCGACTGAGCCACCACGGTGAATGACGGGATTGTTTCTAGGCAGCGTTCCTATTGCAGACGCAACGTGAGAACGCCCGCGTAGAAGGATTCAGTGCACCCTGAAAAGACCTATAGGGAATTAAACGGGTTAATTTACGACTACTGCTGCTTGTAGCTCATGCTCAGTTTAGGGACGCTAAAGCACATCGATCAGGCTTCGCATTGAACAACTCCCCGAGTTTAACGCGCAACAGATGGGCGAGGAGAGATGCCGCAGAGGGCACCTCGCAAACAATTTTAACCAGGGTGTCGAAAGGAACCCGAACGCGAACTCAGAGCCATACCCGAACGGGAATGCTAGCCAGAACTGAACCGGAACCGACATTCTTAGAACGTGCCTGAACCCGAACCGAATTTGAATTAGAAAAGAATGATAACGGTTACCGGTTCTGCACGAAAGGGTTCAAGCATATATGGGGTACGAACGGGTGCTCAATGCACAACTGGTTGCCCGAAATAATTACTTGTCATTCCCCGCACCCCACGAGATCGTTACGACCGATGAGTTGCGTTGTGTGCGAAAATGGGGATAGACGAATAGGTAAGTGCGGGTAACAATACGGCCACATCGGCACAGACCCTTAGAGTTATGAACTCGACCGTGCCAGTTATTTCGTCGAAACGTTGTTTCAGGGGCACCGCAGAATATTCGTTTCAGCGGAATCTCCCAATTAACCCGTTAGGTCAACTCGCCACTTTAGCAGATACACTATAAAACGCACACGTCAGGATACAAACTTAGAACGACAGAAAGCTGAGCTAGTTGGTAAGGGTTCATAATGCAAAAAAGTGGCGAGGCGTGCAGACAGGACACAAGAGTAGAGAAGTGGACCCGAGCTAGCGCAGATGAGTTTTGCGCCTTCTTTCTTTTTTCGCCTCCGTGCTCCCTTCAGTTGATAGCGGCGTTCGTGTTGTCCACTTCTCTACTCTTGTGTCCTGTCCGCACGCCTCACCTCTTTTTTGCATCAGGATACAAGAAGCCAATTTCCTCAAGAAAAAAAAAAGAAGTAAAAACTAAGAAGTCCATCAGCACGACTCCTTGCTACAATGACATTGCGGTCGCTAATAAATGCTGTCACCTGCTCAGCTCGCGGTAACAATGGAATAAACAGCACGGGAAAGCTGCTTTTGTTGCGTGCCGTAGAACAACGCACGTTTGGCGCCTCCAGACACAGTGCAGCGCTCTTCTATTTCTGTAAATCATTCCTCGGGCACAATATGTGTGATTTGGACTTTTTTTTTATCGGCGCTTAGTGACTGCAAGAACCTGCATCACATGCAGTTGCGTAAGAAATATCGCCGCAGTATTTAGCACAAACTGTCCTTATTCATGTTTCGCAAGCATCAATGACCTCGCCTGCTATTATTTATGCAAGAAGAGCAGAAAACTGAGTAAAACGATACTTGCAGTTTTTTTTTGTTTGCTACAGGTTTATGTAGTACTAATATTTATGCAATTTATGTAATATTGTCTGACCAATCTCACCGTGTTTGGATTTCTTCAAAACAATGCGCGGCGCTGTAGCACTGCCCTTTCGTCTTTCACTAAGCATTATGCACTCTACTAGGTGCATTTGGGATCGCCCTTTCCCCTTTTTATTACCTTCAGTGTTGTCGTGCGCCTGATTTGATTGTACTGTATCGCGGTGTACACGTATCTAATGAGGTAAACAAGCTTTATTGCTGCCAAATACAGGCCACGCAATTTTTCATTAAATATTTTTAGACATCGAAAATATATGATATTCTATTCTACATTGCGCGGTCGTTTTTCCTCAAATACTCGTATTTGCTTTAGTTAGCAAATATTGCTATTCGAACGTCTCTATAGATTTATACTGTCTTCCCCATACTCAGTATGGATGGCAATAAATAGAAAAGCGGGAAAAAGGCAGTACACCGCATGCCTCAAGCTCTTGCGACAACTTTGTACAAGATGAATGAACGCCTTTGCGTGTATGGCTGCTTTAGGTGTACAACGTAAAACTTCATTGATATTCATGTAAAAAACAAACACAAAAAAAACAGCGTTTTGTCTCCCATGGGCCAGAAAGCCCATTGCTTCCACTTCTTAAAAAAAAAAGGCCTATGCATGTGCCCCGCGGACAAATCGATGGTAGTCTGCAGCATTTCGTCATAGGGCTGGATAAAGTTTACTACTGTGCTGAACCGGTTCGCGAACAGGCTCAGTGTTGTGATAGCGGTTCGCGAATCGTTATAAATATTTATTTCGCCGAGACGGAACTAAGCCGGAACTAAATTGGAGCGCGCTGAATTCAAACCCAAACCGGCTTTCTTTTTTTTTTTTTTCAGTTCGCGGCTCCCTGATTTTAACCATCCGGACTTCTTGAACGTGCACGCGAAGCTCGGTACACGTGCGTTTGTGCAAACCATCTCCTTGGGAAGCGGTCGCCGTGGTGGCGGTAATCGCACCCACGACCACGCACCTGCTCAGCAGCAGACCGCCATACTCACTGACCCACCGCGACAGGCAGAACATTCACAGCACACTCTGTGTCTGCACGACGCCTAAGTGTGTTCACGTCAGCGTGTCGAAGCAAAACTTGTTCGGGTTCTCGCTTTTCGGTTCAGGTTCAGCTCGGAGCAAACATTATAACGGTTAGAACTGGTTCGGAGCGTTCCGAACTGGTTAGTTCCGGTTCAAATGGGTTCGTACACAACAGAAAGCATTGGCGACCCTCCGGTCTTTTGGAAAAACGCGCAAGGTATATTCGTAGAGATAAGTTTGTTTGAGTAGTGTGTAAAACAACTGCGCACAGTTTTGCTTTCCACGGGCACTAATTTGAAAGAGAAATTCATAAAGAGACTACCTGGCACCCTGTGCGGCTATCCGAGAGTAGGTTTCCTTGGTACCCTAAAAGAATGTTTCACTAATGTAGCTTAAATAATTTTTCTCTATATTACATGTTCATTTGAAGGAGCACTCACAGAAAACATTTGCACCGCTTTCTCTTCTTTTCCTTGTTTCGTTAGCTGGCGGCTCCGTAATCATGGTACCAGATACCTATTCATCGAAGGTTCAACAAATCATATAAATTAAAAACACGCGTCAAATAGAGCGCGGCTTCTTGGGCCTAGGCCAGTGTTTCTCAAGCTATTCCAAACAAGTGACCCTTTTTAGTATTATCAAAACCACCACAACAGCACCCCCCCCCCCCCCCCCCGCACACACACACACACGGTTTATAACTTCCTTCATTTTTTGTAATTCTGCAAATACCTCAACATTATAATTTATTTAACAGACATACCACAGTAGAGCGAGAACTACCAAAAATACTTATTATTTAAAAAAGAATTGATTCACTTCTCTATTTTAATAAGGAGGATGTAGCTGCTTACTTGTTAGAAACATATCTGCTAAACCACAATTATACAATTTTGGAGAGAAAATGTTAGCCTCGGTTGAGAGGCCGTGTTCAGTAAGCTTTTTTCATCTGCTGACCGAAGGATTATACTACCGCTTATATATATATATATATATATATGTGTGTGTGTGTGTGTGTGTGTGTGTGTGTGTGCGTGCGCGTGTGTGTGTGTTTATTTACTTTTAAAGAAAAGAGCGTCGAGATAGTATGAGCATCGAGAGCGAAAATTCATTCCTGTTTCGGGCAAGGAGAACGTACAAATAGTTGCATCCTCCATGACACCCAGAAAAATGCTCGTGCCCACTTGGGGGTCGTGACCCGCAGTTTGATAAACACTGACCTACGCTTTGCTTGTAAGGGTTCCTCTAGAGGTCACGAAAATCGGGGTGTGATGTTCACGTCGTATCACTGATGCACGAGTCGGTGCGGCCGCAACCGCACTGAAAGCTTTTGTTGACGGCACGCAACAGGGACGAGAAGTTGTGAATGGCGCTGCGCGTTCTGAGAGAAGCGCCCCTTCCGAGGTCCAAGCTCATTACTCTCTGTCGAGTAGAAGCGCAGATTGAACTAGAAAACAATGGCCTATGCGGCGTGCCTGCAACTCACGGCGATACGTTCCATTACATGTAGCTTGCAGCCGACACCAGGATTACTGATGCCTGCTTCAGTGGTTTCTGATATATCGCATGACCCCTACCCGCGATTTTCGTGACATGTAGAGAAGCCCTTGTAAACAATCCATATGCGAAGAAGCCACGCTTTATTTATCGCGAGTTTTGACCAGGTCACATTAAGAGAGGATATATAATGAGTGATTTCTTGCGCATGGGGAATTCCGACACCCTGCTGTAGTTGTGGGGTTGACAGCTGCCTAATGGAGCAAAATAAGCAAGACACCGAAATGTTGTGCCTGTAAAGTTGCTCGCGCTCGTTGGCCACATTGTCTGCAGTAAATAAAGTGATGTACCTCAACTGATATCTAACTTCCCATAGATTCTGTGTTCGTTTTCGTTAAATGAAAAGAGCTTTAAGAAAACACGTAATATCATTTCACGAGAATAAGCAGTCGTAATTAACACAACTTTATATATATTTCGTGCATCATACTAATATTTACCATACAGATGCGCTGCCATCAGGTAAATGCAAAAAAAAAACAATAATTTGTATAAATATACCTTGAAGTTCTTCGTGTCGCCGGCAACAGCATTTATAGGGCAGACACTAAGCGGAACACAGTAGACACCGTGTAATATTTGTTTTAGCGTGGAGATTTTGGACTAATGACAGCTTTTCTGTACTTTCTTAAAGTGACATCTTTCATTCAAGGTTCACTCAGAACGCGTGCTTAAACCGCCTCACACACACGCACACGCACACGCACAAACACGCATATACACAAACACACACGCAGGCCGCACACATACACGAAATAAACAACGAAAAACCAAGAATGCCCCCTAAAACATACAAATTTACTACAATTACGTAAATTTCACTTTAATTGATCTTACTTTACTTAGCTGTCGCCGTGTGCACTATGCCTGAAATACTTCCGCGAAGCCCTATCGAGCGGCAGGAAACAGCAGCAGCCAGTGAAGGTAAAACGCAATTCAACTTCAGCACGCATATGGGACAGCACAACCAATACGCTGCTGTGGCCGAACACAACAGGTGCCGTGAACAAAAATCAGTACCCTTCACGACGCCCCGTCGGCGACGCTCTGCGTAGACAGCGCGCGTCGACTCTGCGCACAGTGTTAGCCGATCATGCGTGCAGTTTGGCGAGTCATTGCGATCGCTGTGAAGAGCCACAGGACTGTTTCCAATCAGAACTAGAGTGTAATGGGACAGTGGTTCCCATGGCAGCATACCACGCGCTGCGCCGTATAGGCGCAATATGTATTGTCTTAGTGCCAGGGTGCGGTCACGTACCTGCGCACCGAAGTTGTGTCCCAGCTCGTGGGCGAAGGTGACCTCGGAGACCCGGTGGGGGACGCGCACGTTCTTGTTGACGAAGGTGACGACGCCCGTGTTCAAGCTAACCCGGCCCGAGTAGTCCGAGGTCAACTGCAGCGCCACGTCCGACTGGAACTTCTCGCACAGGCCACCCGCGTTGCCTGCCAACCACAGAAGCACCGTATGAGTGTTGACCGCCATGCCACGAAGACAGTGTACAAGGGCCGCTAATTGCTTAGTTTTGCCCTTTCGGCCACTTTCGCGGCGGTCGGTGGTTGGGGGTCGAACTTTTTTACGGCCGATACACAGGCGCTGATGCCAAGCGTGCGTACTCTCGAGCAATCGAGTTGCGGGCCGGGCTCTTCGCCGAACGCCAGTTATAGCTGCTTTCAAACGTACTACAAGTGCTTCAGCGCGAGAGCTTTGTGTCCAAGCTGTTGTGTTGGAGCGCTGGGGAAAGATAGCCCTTTTCATCTGCCACCTCTTCCCTCTGAAGCGGCTGCGGGAGAGGGCTCTGCCAGTGGGAGAGGAGTATGGCACTCTTCTACCACGCCGGTGCCGCTGTAGACAACGCGCATATGACCAGTCGGCCTGTACGTATACTACACCTATATACTTCACCTATACAATTACAGATGTCATTGTTAACGGCCCTGCTATCTACGAATTACGCTATGAAGCACCAAACGTACCTAGACATCCTCACTGCAGCAATTACACTCCTTCCAGTGCATCTTTCCTGTATGAAAGCAAATAGGTTTCTAGAAGCCTTCAGCTATTCACTTAAGTTTAGAATAATTGTAAATGCTTTCTGAACACTTTTTTTGTTTCGCCGAACTCTCAACGGGCACAAGAATTGGTGTTGGGTGGTACGGGATGCCACCCTTTGTGCAAATATGGATTTTCATCTCTTTTCGCAATGCACTGTGATATAATTTGTCTTCAGACCGCAAATTTCAGCAGCAATTTATAAAAGGCTTCAACACCCGTATTGAGACCCGCATGACTTCGAGCACTGTCCGAAGATAAGGCAGACATTCTAAACATGACCAGACGAGCATTAATCGCAGATCAACCACAAAGCCGTCGCCCAAGCACAACCTGAATGGTATAGCCAACAAGAAGACTGTTGATGCACTAATTACAGAAGACAGGTGAGCAACAATAAACGAAAGGGCGAGTATACTTGAGATAGGGCACAATGCATTTAAGATGATGACTGAAAGCTTAGGTGACTGGAAATAATAATAATAAAAAAAATGTTCCAGTTTCGCCTGAAAGGCGCAGCATCGATTGTTATAGTAAGTTAGTACACAGCTATACGAAGACAGGATAGTAGATTTATCGGCCCTATAAACTTGTAAACATTCGCTTACTATCAAAATGAAGAAGCATGGTGCCACGCGTGCACAAGCAAACATAAGCACATCTCACTCGACGACCGCGAACCCTCATTGTGAAAACGCTGATGGGAGGAAGAGCAGCAGCAGCAGCAGCAGCAGCAGCCGGTGAATTGTCCTTCGTGCTGCCTCTCGCTTCAACTCGAACTAAGCGGCAAGAACACAACGCAACAGTACGCTACTGTCCGGAACGGTGTTCTGTCGGAGATGTATAGTCAAGCTTCCTAATCGGTGGGGTAAAATTTATGCACTGAAACATGCATGTTAAAAAATGAACGAAAGTCTGAAAAATAATCTGACAAAATTTCACTTTCCGTAAAGCCGCGTAATCGTTTCTATAGAACTGCTGCTCCTTACTTTCAGTACGACCTTCGTAGCATTCATATGGGAACGGATGCCGAAATGATTCGAAATAAGGTAGTAGGCCATAACTAAAAGTAGTAGGTTAGGTAATTCTAGTTAAATACTACCAACGGCAGTAAAATTCACTATTGCTCGTTAATGAACCCAACAAATCAAACTCTTTGTTGTTTTGTTTTCTTATTGTTGTGCCTATCTTGTCCCACAGTCTTCCGTTGTTTGTATTAGCGGGTCAAAAGCAGACCAAAAAGCAAATGATGATCGGCGCTGCAAAAGCTCTCCCCACTTCTTATATTTCTGATTGATTAGCTTCCGAAAAATCGCAGAGAGCTTCGAAAACAACGGCAGTTCGCTACAGGCAACTCGCAGAAGGACGCACATCTCCGTAGCCACAGTACAGTGTCGTCACCAGCTGCGCTGTGCCGGTCTGCACATTTGCGGTATACTATATTATAGGTAATGCATACGGTACATATAATACTCGCACGGTAATATAAATCCCGTCCATATAATACCGCGCAAGTACCACGAGACATACCGTTGAGCTCCGCAACGTACGCCAGACCCAGCGTGCCACCCGGGAAGTCGCGGTACGTCCACAGGTACGAGACGCAGAAATTGTTATGGTTTGTCTTGGATAGCTCGACAAGCGTGTGCGTTGCGTCCAGCGTGTCGGCGCAGTAAGGGTTTGACCGGCGCACCGAGCCCTCGCACGCGCTGGAGTCGTTGATCTGCGGCGAGGGAGCAGCAAACCAGAAACGACGTTCAGTCCTGGAACAGCCATGATCTCTTTATGCGCTACAGTGCCCGCTGGCCTGCGAACCACGCGATTCAGTTCACCTTGGGAGAGTGTTACGAGAGTGTTGGGACGGCGATCCGCGGCCGCGTGTGTTGGCGTGGTGAGTCTTTCTCGCTCAACAACCCGAGAGGGCCCCCGACGCAGAAGTGCAATGCGCGCCGTAGGAAAGGGAAGTGCTGGAGTGGTAAGGGGCACCGAGACGTGAGATAAAGGCGAATACGCTAAACGTTAAGGGTCAAAGCGTGATGGCTCGGCACGCTTGGCGTCGTCATCCTCTCGGCGTTGCTTCTTTTAGCCTGTCCATTAACTATGTTTACTAAATACTAAATAGAAAGACACCAAATAGAAAGACGCGCGTACCGGCACCGGTGGCGCCATCTTGTGACTCTGACGTCTGCTACGGCACATAAAATTCCAATTGTAAAGTTGATGATCTCCATATATGCTGGAGTAAAGGCGTCCACCACACCTATCATTAGCGAACAGTGCATTTTGTTTTGTCTGTTCCGTCTCTGCGCAAGCAATGACGTAACACTAAAACGTTTCCGTGGCGTCGTAGTAAAAAAAAAAAGCCACTAAAGATGGTTGAACGCGAAGCTTTCCCCAAATGCAAACTGAATCAGAGTCAAAGTCGAAAGCCAACGACTACGTAACGAACCCAAGAAATGCTGAGCGACCCGACGCTATGCATACGTGATTTGATTGCTTGTTTAGGATTGTATTTTTTGAACGTTGAAGTTGAATGAAGACACATTTCGTTAAGTTGCATAGCCTTTATTTTAGATCACGTAGTCGTTGATTACACGCAGACGCACCTTCACGGACGACTATACACTTGCACAGTATTGCCTTGCGATCGCTGTGGTAGACGGTCAGAGGCTCTGCCATCGTAACGTGACACAGCCTTCTTGCAAACGTTAGATCGACGCAGGAACGGTGTTGCGTCGTGGGTCTCTGTAGCGTCTTCAGTTTGAACGAGTAGCGATCCAGCATGAAACTCTCGATCCATTTGACGTTCTTTCGCCACAGCGATGTTGAAGTCACCGCACACAAGGTTCGGCGTGCTATGCGGCTTTAAGGTCTTCATCGTTTCTGGCAGGAACTTTTCCTTGCCACAACGAAACCTGTTCGGTCTGACGTACACGCTGACGATCACAAGACCAGTAGGCATCTCGACTGCACAAGCGTCTCCCACGTTGCTTCTGCATGCCGTTGCCGATACACGGGAACGGTTTTAAGGGCACGATCCCACTCGCTTCTATGTTCGCGTACGGCAGCCTCCTCTTCTGCCGTGCGCTGCGCCCACGGCCGACCCATGGGGACGGCCGGGAATACATTGCGTGACGCGCGTAATTCAATACAGGTATATACCGTTCGTCTGGATAGCGTGGCGTTCGACCATCTTTCTTTAAGATAGGGGCTTTGATTTATTTTTTCCAGATTCCAAGACGGCCCGTGTTCACGCGCACTAGCTGTCTCCGATAAGCAGGGAAGTTCAGTGAATCGCGACAGGGGTGGTGTCAAGCCTAGAAGACGCAACTTGCACTTCCAGTGTAGTCTGGTATTCTTGCTGAGCTCGTCGCTTCGGGCCGTTATCAGGAAGGGACGGCCCCACCAGTCGACGCTGGCACGGTGCTGCGGATGTAAATTGCAGTGTTCTACGCAGATGTGTAAGCTGGCTTTCCTGCAGTGCATTTTCGGCGCTCACGGACGAATCAGTGAGACATAGAAAGCTTCGATTTAAAAAAGCGTCACAACATGGCGCTACCCGCGCTGCTTCCGTCAATGTCTCCCATCTTCCAGAACTTTAAGCTGTATTGCACTAACGTGATAGCGTTAAGAGACCCATGTCGCAGAAACTGTGGCGTCGGCTTCCGGTGTCTGCCGACGACCGCCTTGTGAACGAAAAATTACTCTGAACCACGCATACCTTACCAAGCAGGCTCTCCGTGTAGCACAGAGGCGTTACTGAACTAATCGAATTTTGCAAAGTAATATGCCTCAGAAAATGGCAAAGTACAATTTATGCAGAAACTACAGGCATGGTAGCGTCGGATTGTAATTTGAATATACGAGAAAACATATTTCTATTACGCAAAGACGCAAACAGAAACCACTTTTTAAGCGCTTCTACCATTCATAGAGTGGCGCGCCCTGTTCCTTGCAACACCACACAGATGGCGCTCGCTTCCGCACATCCGCGACCAACGCAAGAGGCCGCGTTTCTACCAGAAAGCTCGCTTTGGTACATAGCGTTCGCTGCCAGCGTTTTATCCGGTAAACATGAAGGTTACATAAGCTGCAGTTGTCGGGAAGCGTGATAAGCACTCAGGGATCTTTGAATGCTATCATGTTCCACTCTTAAAGATGAAGCTTAAGCGACCTCCAAATTTTTAAAGTATAAGCTAAAGAGGGCTTTAGCGTGTCTGCCAACGCATTTACGTTTGCGGAATACCAAGTTACCGTAGCAACAACGCTGGTAGCGACATCTTGCTACGCAGAGTTCAACTAGAGATCACGCAAAGCTAGCACCGCAGTGACCGGCCACATTCTTTACCGCAAGAGCGTTAAGTGTCTTGCGTCGCAGAAACTCCTGCATTGGTGTCGGCGCCGGCGTTGGCATCGACACCCTGCAGGTAAGCTTGCGCTGATAAGTGAAAGCCTCAAACCATGGATTGCAATTGTGGCCTGTTATTTGATACGTGTTTTGAAGCTTTCTTTCTTATTAATTTTTGACAGACCTTCGTAAGATGCTGTCACGACTGCTGTTTTCCGCATCTACGCTTTTGTGGCATTCGATTAATATGAGCGTGAGCTAGTACGTCTACTGTAGGTTGCAACTCTAATGGCGCAATAACCAATGATTGAGAAACGTAAAGGTTCACTGTTCAGCGGCCACCTTGGACAGAAGGAACAAGAACCGAAAAATAGATTTTCTGCCCGTACCAGTGAGACTTCGCTGGTCGTGTGTGATCTTTTTTTTTGCGGTCGGTGAATAGGTACTTTTATCGGCAAAACAGAATTTGGCAGTGCCGACGGCGCGCACTGAAAGTACCTGCAAACGTTGGACGACAAACGAGATGTCTGTGATGCCGTTGAAGTTTGTGTTCCCGAAGATTTCCGTGGCGGAGGCGACATGTGTGTGCACCAGACTCGTGATATCCGCGTGAATCTTGGCCGCGTCGCCGTACATGTCCGATGACACCATCTGAAAGAGGGAAGAAAGCGTAGAACTCTATAGAAGTGCAGGGATCCTGTGGCGAAGAACACGGCGGTCTCGCCTCGAAGTTCGAGTTGCCATCGCCACCGCAGAAGAGGCCAGAGCACGCATTAAAAGGGTGCTGACGTACAACTTTCGTATTGGTCATCTTTTTTTTTTCGCATAATTATCTATCGCAGTTGTCGGGGAATCACAGTGTGGATTCTGATTTGCCCCAGAACGGGATAAATAAGAATATTACACTATCATGCGACCCTGCAGTTATATATGCGCGTGTTATTCACTTTGCGGCTTCATGGTTTCACAGCAAAGGCATATTGAATTTAGCCACTGGTCACTAGGTATTACAAACCAGCGAGTTTGTCGAGTTAAGCGGCATCGGGCCGCGGTATGCCACCCATAGCCGAGTGTGTATCGACTCACTCTTCCTGCATGAGCCCCAAGCCGGTTAATCTCTTCGGTATTGAAAGTGGCTTGAATCAAACCAAAAAGCACGAGCAAAAAAAACAAAAAAAAAACATTCAAGGTGTTGCAGTGCAGCAACTATTTCATCATGTTCCTTCACTTGTGTACTTTATCTTGTTAGGCTCTGATTTTTCCAATATGTGTCGATTGGGAGGCGAGAGGGGGACAAGACAGTCAAACAACGAGAAGCTTCGCCTACGTCGACTGTCCTCGTCAGTTAAGAAGGACTAGCTGTTTGGCTATTTCGTCTTACATAGGTGACGACGGCAATTAGCGCAACGCCCGCTGTGGTGGCTTAGTGGCAATATTGTGTTGCGCTGCTAAGCACGAGGTCGCGGGATCAAATTCCGGCCGCAGCGGCCGCATTTCGATGGGGGTTCGGATGGGGACATTTAATGGGGACACGGACAACAACGGCCGTGTCTTAAATGTTTCCGGGTGGTCAAAATTAATCAGGAGTCCCTCATTACTACGCCCCTGATAATAAGAGCGGTGTTTTCTCACCTATAAAATCCCGAATTTATCTTGAGTTTCAATATTAACGCATCCAAAGACGAACCGTAGCCCAAACACAGAGGCAGGGCAGGCGAAGACAAATGCTGGAAGTCGCGCTTTTCTTCGTATCCCCTTCCTGTGTGTGCTTGTCTTTGGTTGCGCTTATTACCCAAGTTAGTCATCTTCAAATAAATCCTGCATATATTTTTCTCTTCAGCCACATTGGGTGTTCATTTGCATACGGAGTACAAACATGGGTGAGAGAATTCTATGTTCTCGATTCCCTAGAACGTGGAGCGTCCCCTTTCACTATTCAGCTTTTCGATCAGCTGGCAGCCCATAAAACAAGGAGTGATGCTTGGAGTTTTGTGAACATACGCAAGCTAATGCATCGTCATGTCTCCGAAAGACCATTATATTGTCACGTGGTAGTGACGTTAAAGAACACAGTAGCAATACTGTGAAAGAAAAAAACTAGCTTTTATTGGGCGAACCTGTGCCCACAAAACAGGCTACACTTAAAGCACAACGAGAGCGGCGAACACAGTCGGCGATCGTCGAAAATCTGATCAGCGGGTCAAGCGCGTCGGCTTTTATGGATCAGTCGTCGAATGTTTCAGAGTAATCGCTGGGACCCGCATGCTTTCCACAAAGTTCTACGCTGTTCGCGTCGCGCATACATGCAATCAGATTACACAAGGTTCGGCGACAACAGACAGCGGATAGAAGCATCGATAACATTCTAGAAACTTCCGATACATTTAGACGCGTCCTGCGCTGAGCGATAACATTTAGAGGACGGTAAAAGCGCTCATCCGTAAAAGATAAACGAGTTCACGTGTCAATATACTTCTGTTATGTATAGACCAGCAGGGCTCGTATTACCAAAGTGCTCCTGCGCTATAATTGTTCGGAAGAGAAAATCCCAACCAATCCTGATGCTGGACAAATCAATAGAGACGGCCAATGGCAAAGAGAACGTACGAATGATGGGGTTTGTGAATTCGGCGGAAAAGTATTTTACTCTTGCACACCCATATAGAGCAAGCGCACCCCTGGTCTCAACCCCTTGTCGCCAGCTGTCTGCTCACTGGCGGCAAGCATGCGACAAGAACAGGCTTAGCGTTATCGCGGCCGTACTTTGGATCTTTAAGTTCCCGTAGTCACCCTGTCCGAAAGTTCTGGCGCCGAGTTCACAAAGCTCTTTATTCATATGTATTTATCGCCATTGGCTGGCCACCTTCGCTAATAATATGTCCAGCGCCAGGACTGGCTGAAATTTTCCTTAACGAACACTTCTATCGTAAGACATTTTTTTGTGAATATGGGCCGTGGTCAGAACTTACTTTGCGCAAACTCTTTCTCGTCAAAAAGAGGGTGGCACGCAATGAGGCGTTACTGATAGTTCGAGTTGTGTGCCACCCAATGAAGCAGCTAAGTGTGGACCTTATCGGGCCACTGCCCACAACCCCGCGGCGCCACAAGTACATCATGGTGGTGCTGGACAAGTTCACGAAGTTTGTGGAATGAATGAATAGAATTTATTGATAGGAAAGATAGAGAGGTCGACCTGAGCTAGTGCGCTCTAGTCTGCTACTCTGCACTGGGGAAGAGCAGCACTACTCTGCTCTGGGGAAGAAGTTTGTGGAGGTTTTCCCGTTACGTGTGCCTAACTCCAAATTGATCATCGATAAAATGATCGATGTTCTTTGCCGGCATAGCCACAGCCATGGTGTTAGAAATAGTTTAGGTGGAGTGACGACACGTCAAAAGAAGTGCGAGTCTGGCACCACTTTCTTTTCTTGCCGAAAGGTGCCGCCACATGTGTCGGGGCTCGCCTTGCTATGCCCAGAAGCTTGTGCGATCCGGTTCTTGAGCGTGTTTAAAGTCATCGTAGGGGCTTGCGAAGAAAGTGTGGTCGTGCAATGTTGTGCGCATAAGTTAAAGATTAATGCTGCCACCTTTCTTTAAACTCGCATACCTCAACGCTGTCTAGTACCATTTTGGACTATAATGATCCCGGAAAACAATTGAGGCTCGGTAGGCAAATTTGAAACACAAATGACGACTTGAAAAGCGAGATAGCAGTTCCAACGACTAATATATCGCAACCACATGTAAAACATGAGAATAGCGATACAGGAAAGCCGGTATATTAGGCACATTTTATGCATGTACAAACATTTTCACCGGCTTGAACAGCTCCTTTGATTTTTTAATAATTTCGCGGGAGCGTCGATCGATACAGTCAATGCCGCGTCTCGGATAATCACTGCGCATACTTCCTGGTAGACGCATGCCCCCGACATGTTCTACTATCCAGCGTCATGTGCTGGGCTGTTCCCTTCATATCGACGTAGCAGCGGTGCTTAACCGCAAACAGAAATGCGCTCATGTGTTTTTGAACAAACTGCATTTGACCCTCGTCTTCCGTGGCAATAGTGCGCACACAGCGGTTACAACAAGTAGTTGCAAGCAAAGATGAGCGGACAAAACGTATGCAGCTCACAGCTGTGGTTTCGCGACCAGTTCTCTCAGACTGCCCCATCGCCCCTCTCCCCCCTTTTCTCTCGTTTTGCTTATATTACCACCTCCTCTCCACTTGCCCCCTCTTCTCCGCCCCCGTTCCCTTCGTTTCCGAACCCGTTCTTTCCAACCACGATGCCTAGAAATGCGAAATGACAACACTAATTTTCTCTTCAATCACTTCTTTTACAGACAGCCGACGCCGACAGCAGCAGCACGCGACATAATCCTACTAAACCGTTAAAACTAAGACGCCAAGGATGACGAAGCCGCCTTTGACAAAGATAGGTCCACCAATCGAAACGTCGGACAGCCTGTCTGAAGTACTTTATGTCTCTTTATACAACTTCTATCCCACGGTACGCCTCCATCTGTCGCATCCCATGCTGACTTCCAAAGGGGCCATAATGTACTGAATAGTACGGCTTTGCATACAACGTTCGGAACCAGGATTCGGACACCGGAGGACGCTCCGCGCGCACGTGCTTGGTCTCGCTACTTTCGCATGTGAGTTACTCGACACGGCGCTAGAACGTCGGGTCGGTCAACGCTCAACTTGAGAACATTGAAAGCTTACAGAGCTGTACAACGAGCTCGGTATCTATCTGTCTGTAACAGCACAAAATGCGACAGTCGTCGAGTGTCTCTGTCTGGCCCACCTCGTAGAAGGTGTGGTCGACGCTGAGCTCGATGTTACACACGCGCTGCACGTTCGTGCCCTGGCGATGACCGGCGTCTCCCTGCGGGTCTTCAACGGCCGCTCGTCGACCGGACGACCGCCGAAATGCACCCGAATCCGCCGCCGACCAGTTGCCTAAGCCGCTGGCATCAGCGGCCTGCGATGCTGGAGGCGCCGCCACTCCAGCAGCCGCCACGGAGCGTTTGGCTCGCCTCACATTGGAAGGCTATACAGGGAAGAAGCGAAGTACAATCCGTAGGTAGGATGACTCAAATGCGATGGTTTGTTTTTACATACTGGAGGGCTATGGCTGGCGCGAATTCACTTAGAAAGAAAAAAAAAAGAAAACACACTCATACTTGCAGCTCAAAGACACGAATGGCGAAGCAGAGCCGACACAACAAGCGCCGATTTGGGTCGGTCGAAATTTTTACTGCCCGAAATTCTGGCACTCGTATACTTGCCTGAGATTTAGTGCACAAGTATACTATTGATCATGTTATTTGAGGAAGTTTGTAAGGTAATATTCTCGATATATATATACGATAAGAAAGGAGGTTAAGTGGTGGCGCTGGCTAACACTCCCAGGGTTCTACTAGGAAACATAACTACCCAAGAAAGTGAATGGGGAAACGGCGCCGCAGTAGCTCAACTGGTAAAGCATCGCACGCGAAATGCGAAGGTTGTTGGATCGTTGCCCACCTGCGGCAAGTTGTTTTTTTCATCCACTTTCACTTCCATTACTTTATCGTTTCTTTGTTTCATTGATAAAGCAGAAATAATGTCCCCTATGTCCTTGGGGACATAGGGGACAGTCCCCAAGTCCTTGGGGACAGTGTTGGCTTCCTATGGTATTATATATATATATATATATATATATATATATATATATATATATATATATATATATATATATATAATGCTAATCCGCAGCGGTCTATAAGCGACGCACGCTCGTTGGATGCCCCCATAAGTCATATTAGTTATTCCAACGCTTTGCGTTATTGCTTGTATTATTCAGTAGGCTTCTGTATGCTTAGAATTATGTGGACAAAACTTTAACTTGTTCTAACCTGTGCTTGTATTTACTTAATTTTTTCTACCTTTGCGCTGTCAACCGCAGTGCGCCCTGATTTTTAATCTCTCATTTAAACGCCGCATATGTAATATCTGTACACTAGGTTAACTCCTTTGCAAACTATCATGACCCCTCGCACTAAATGCATATATCACTGAGTGTGCTATAAACAAGGAATGTCCAATGCGCAGAGAGCTCTTTTTGTTTCTTTTTCATGACACGTGGCGCCTATGCAGTGCAGTTCTGGCACAATGCCTCGTCCTTTGGTTAAACACTATACTCCATAAGCATATCTTTTTTTTGGATGGTAAGGTATTTAAAAAGGTCACTAATGAGAAACGCGAACTCAGTTTAACCTGTTAAATTATTCTTTCAAAACTATACTATTGTTAATTTTGTGGTAAGACCTTCTTTAGTTGAAGAGAAAGGGAAGATCAGAGCTTTATTTCTTAAACATCGCACGGGAACTTGATGGTCAGTACACCAGTGGGACATCACATATTTCAATAATTCATTCCTTTTTTTTTATGCAGTACACTCTGGGGCATAAGGATTCTAGAAACTTGCCAAGTTTAGTCTTTGCCTCTTTTACAATATGTCAATATGTCCGCCGTTATGTACCATAAAATGAAATAAGCTAATCCGGAGCGGACGATATCAATATCCACGGAGTTACGGCGCACTGGTGTGGCAACTGGAGCCACCCTGCCGTCCTTCATCGTTGCGTCTTTTCTGGCTTATAAAGCCGCCTGTCACAGCAAGAGCAAACTTTTTGGCATACTGTAAAAGGTAATTTACAAACAGAGATGAATTTACCTTTCTCTTTAATGTACAGTTCGAAAGGGCTTAATGCTTTTGACTCTATAAGATAATGATGGCTTCTGCATGCAAGCGCAAGGAAACTTGCCGCTTCATTGAATTCACGAAGTGTGACGTTCCAAAGCAACGCTGGGGTCATGAGCGACGTCGCAGTGGACAGCTTCTTACCGATTTGGACCACTTGGAGTTATTTAACTTGCACTTATACGCTCGGTGCGCGAGGGTTTCCGCACGCCTCTCCAATCGGAATGCGACTGCCACGGCCGGGTGTCGAACCCGCAGCCTCGTGCTTAGCAGCAGAACGCCGAAGTTACTGGATCACCTCGGCTTGTATCGCCCCTGTCCTTACACTGGCGTCCAGGTATACGGCGGCTGTCACGATTTACCCAAACAGCGAAGGCTAATCTGTAGCGCGTCAACTTCGAGTAGTACGGGCTGTATAAAGGAGCAGACATTGACTGCTTTGGAAGGAAAACTGGGGCCCTATAACGCAAAGCTATTCCAGTATGTTTTTATGCCATTATCGAGACGCCAAATTTACGTAATCACCGACGCAAGCACCAGGTGGTAACTCGCGGCGTTGTTTGATATGCCCAATGAAACCCGCTCCTCGTTTATAGGAGTTCACGTCTTTTGACTTCAAAGCGAATAGCATTGCCTACATTGAGCACATTTTCTTATCGAATTGGCTGACAAGAGGCGAGGAGCATGCTCAAGTGGAGAGGGATTCGATGGGGCCGAGCCAGAACAGTGAAAGCAGATAACCGGCTGAAGAGGGCGGTGCAGGCGTCTGTGATTGATCCGCTTCCCCTTACTTAGCTTGCGGTGGATGGTCGAAAATTGCGGCGACGTGCAACGGAACGTTAAAAATGCGGCCAGAACGAATCCTCAGCAAAGAATAGTCGGCCAAGTGATGTAGCATACGTGCCGAAACGGCTCGATAACGTTGTATATAGAGCCGCGGAAAAGTCTTTATTATACGCAAATAAATCCATGCCACACGGCCGCTCCCAGCAGCTTGTGCCAGAGCAATCGGTGGGCAGCCATCCTCTATTCCTTTTGGAACGGGGAACCTCCGGCTATTAAAGAAAATCAGGTTTGTTCGGCATATTAATACATCTTTAACGCATACGCGTCACTTTGACGCGGTAAGTTTTCGCGGTTTTGTGACCTCGTGTGACTGACAGGTGAAGTGGGCGCAGCTCGAGAACGTTTGATCAATGGCAGAATATTATGCCGAAAAAGGCGTCGAATGAGAAATATTCATTTTTCTTTCGTTCGGTCGAATCACGCACAATCAGGGTGCACACATAATAACAGATGGGGCATTTTAGCGGTTTTCGTGACGTCGCGTGAGAGACAGGCGAGCTGGGGGTGGCCCAAAAATTTTTCGACCAACCATGGAGGGCTGGTTGCAGAATTGTAATAGAAAAGCTTGAAATAGCTTTACTTCATAGCGCCCCTGATTAACCTTGCTCATACAGGACACCCCCACCATAAATCTCCAGCACAATCGCATGACAAGTAAAAATGACACTTAAGATGTGTTCGGGTTAAGTATCTGTAAGCCTACACCTTCGGGAGGCTCAACTTTGTCGTCCAACATATCACATGGGAGTGCCTGGAGAGGTCTTCACATATTACTAGCCCTACATAACTGCACATCCACTCACGCTAAATAGGCAGTGGGAGCCATGGATTGCGGACGAGGGAACGGAGAGCCAAGTGGCTCTCCTGGACCAAGCCCAGCGAGCCGCTAGCGCAAGTGGAGCCATGGACTAAAGGCCCAACTACGCTCGCCTAATTTTCTTTTTGAAAAATAGTTTCTTTCCTTCCTTCCTTCCTTGCTTCCTTGCTTCCTTCCTTCCTTCCTTCCTTCCTTCCTTCCTTCCTTCCTTCCTTCCTTCCTTCCTTCCTTCCTTCCTTCATTTACCTTCGTCGGCTGGCGCCCGTGTCGGCGTCCAGTGTCGATGGGAGCGTTCCGCGCGGGTCCGTGCACTCCACATCCGGCGCCGTCGAAGCTCACGTCCTTGGCGGCGTAGATGAGCGAGTGAAAGAGGGGGGACGTGGCCGAGGACGTGTGAGCGCGCTCCACGTAGAAGTCTCCGTCGTCGTCACCGGGCGCCAGCGAGATGCGTCCGCTGAACACGCCGTCCACCAGGGAGCCCACCACGCGGCTGCCGGGGGCGCCTGCGACCCAATGAAGACACCGCAACGTCCACGGTGGAGCATTTAACGTAACCGCGTAGAATCGAGGTGACCGACAAGCATTGACGGTGCCGATGCACAGAGGCTTGTGTTATATATATATATATATATATATATATATATATATATATATATATATATATATATATATATATATATGTGTGTGTGTGTGCTTCACTAATTAGCCATGTAATTAGTGCACGACAATTATCCTTGTGCCGTAAGAGGACAGAGGATCGAACACAGTACAGGTCTTCTGATATGTATTTTTAAAGCGAAAGCTTTACTGGCCGCGAACTTGCGATTTCGCCGTGACGGTGCTCCGAGGAGGCACATGACGTCACAACGCGCACCTCGCCGCAGATATTTCTCTCTCTCTCCCTCCCTAGTCACTACTGTGCATGGACCACTAGAAGCACCTAGCCACAGGTGTTCCGCCGCTGCGCAGCGCCGCGCCTTTCCCGACCCGCCGTTTGGTATGACGTCACACCGCATTCCTCGTCGTTTCGTTCGGCTCCGCTCACTTTGCCAGCTGCGTCGCATGCCTTATAACATGTCGGAGGACTGAAAAGGAGAGCTCGCGTGCGCCGCAACCACAGTTGAGGCGGCAGTATGGACGGCGACAATTCTGATAAGCAGGAGGAGGCCTGGAATCGACATCGGAACAAGATGAAGAGGAAACGAATCGCCCAGGAAACAGACGAACAGCGCGCCGAACGACTGGCTAAACGCCGCAACATAGCTAGACATCCAGACTGACCTGGATTTGCAATCAAGATTAACCAAGGCTAACCATGCTACGCCCTAGCTTTCGCTACGTATATCCTGGCATAGCCGAGCTAAGCCACTGCCAATTTTTTAAAGGTTGGTTAACGTTTACTGGAAATTGTTATAGAGTGCGTTAGAGCGTAGATATATTGTTAGCGCAAACGTATTCCAGAAACACTGATTACCCGTCAGCGGCGCTAAAGTCGATATGCTAAAACGCAGCGTTCACAAAGAGAGCGCGAAAGTTTTACGTCCATACGTCCTATATATGGACGTAAAATGTACAAGTTACGTCCTATGTTTACCTGTTGGGGCAAACCGGTATTCATAATAAGTGCATTTTGATCCTGTCGTTTTTCAAGGAACCGAGCGCAAGAACATTTCCAATGCTACCTGTTATAACAGAACATCACAGAATGTCGCACCGACACTAATATGGCTAGAATACCGGTGCTGTTGCTCCTGTCAACGTCTTCAGGCATTCAGGCACGCATCTACAGTTCGTCTCTTACAGTTCGTCCCCAAGTCTGTTCTATTTGCCTTTTGTTATTGGTTCGTGCTCGCTGTCATAGAAGTTGTTCTTGTCTTTGTAGACCACTTAGTCCAAGCATTGAAAAGGAAGTGAATTCGAACAAAAGAAATATAGAGTAAAATATGTGGTCAATGCAAACCATTTATAGTAAAGGGTACACTGAGGAGTACTGTGTGGGAGACACAAACACGCGGGCACCTGCAACGTGTCCGGAGTAGATGTGGTCGAGGTTGGCCTGGACGCGCCCTCTGCTCGTCACCAGAGCGAAGTCCTCGGAGAAGACAGACCGGTCCTGAGTCAACTGCAGCCGGAACTCTCTGCAAGGCGACACGCCGATGTGCACGACTCGCAATCACTTAACGCAAGCGGACAGAACAAGCGAAGATGTTCGAGCGAAGACGATAATTGCAGGTGAGATAAATCTGGGCCCGTATTCACAACAACTTCTTACGCTAAAATTGTTCGTAAGAGAAAATTGTAGCCAATCCTGGTGCTGGACATATTATTAGTGAAGGCAGCCGACCAACGGCAAACAGCAATTACGAAAGAAAAGCCTCGTGAACTTGGCCCCTGCTTCACAAAAGATAACCTGCTCGTCCCTGTTGGCCTCGTGCGCGACCGATGGCGGCGCTGCGAACGGCGCTCCGGTGACGTCATCCGGGGGACCAGTATATATGTCTCTGCTATGCTCCAGTTATAGGATAACTTCCTTTAAATGCGTTTTCTAGCGCTCTGTCTGCGTCTCGCATAGCACGGCGATACCCAACTACTGCCTATTTTGTTTAGTTTTAGTTCTATATACGACCGCATTAGGAAGGCAACAAACGCTGTATATTTAACGTGTCTGTTATATCACTACACGATGTGGTAGCCCAGTGGCTATGGCGTTACGCTGCTAAGCTCGAGGTCGCTTATTCGACCCCGGTCGCGGCGGACGTGCTTAGGCGGGGCGAAATGCGAATACGCTCGCGTATACTTCAATTTAGGTGCACGTTAAGCGACGACAGGGAGCCAAAATAAATTCGGAGTCCTTCACTGCGGCGTGCCGCATAATCATATGATAATTTTGGCACGTAAAATCTTAGAATTTTAGTTTTTTTATTCAAATTCTTTCTTATAACCACAGTCCTCGCGGGCAGGGACAAGACCTCGCGACTCAGTCATAAAACATCACACCAAGCGAGTAAACCAGAGCGTAGGCACGTTTTTGAAATGAAGAACAACCGCCGGAGTCGTTCCCAAAACTTCTAATCGGCTAAGTGGCCTTGTAGTTGAATGCAAGTTTTAAATTTTGCTTACAATTCTAGCCACTCGGTGTTGCATATATAAAAACTTTTTCTTATCAGAAAAATCTTTTTTTTTCAGCGATAAATGGTCTAGCTCCAACATTAGTTGCACCACACACTGTCATGTTTGGCGATCGTCAAGCATACGTTACACTATTTCCTTGCAAGTAAATCTGAGTACCACTTTCAAATGCAAAAAATATTGTTTGTTTAGGTTAGTAGGGCTATTTCCGTTCAACACACTGTCAGACTACCGGAGGCCACTCGGAAGGCATCACTTTATCAGCGTAGAAATAAAGATATGGTTATAAAACAAGAAAAATAAAGAAACGCCTGTGGACATTTTATTGCGCCTTTGTACCATTGTAGGGAATTTTGGGTCAGTGATGGTAAAGCAGTGCATGAATCAACGCACCGCACCGACCCTCTCGCTTCCTGAGAATGGCCTCAAACGTCTTTTTTGATCTAATTACCGCGCTGGGCAGCAACACAATTGGAATGTGTGTGGCCAACAGAGTGGGCGACAGAACACGTAGCACGCGCTGGACAGACAAACACAGTGTTACAGTGGAGACGCAGTAGCCGAAGGCCAAATGCTACAACAGTTCATCGTCGAAAAAGGGCAGACAAATGACTGAGTTCGCCGCGAGAACGGAACCGCAATGATGCCTAACCAAGGCCGTACACCAAAAGGACTTCTTCTTGGGCAAGTTGGTGCTTAGTCGGCTCACCAGCAGCGAGCTCACGGCCCAAAGGGCCCTAGTGCAGCACGCGAGTGATGCAGCACGACTCAGTGGAGCCTTGGAATAGGGGCCCACCCTTGCTGAAGAGGAGTCTCAAGTCGCCAGCGCCAAGAAGATGAAGACGACGGAGACCTCGTAGAACTGAGGTGAAACCGCGAAAAAGACGAGGACACAAGGAAACAAATACCACAGACAAGCGCTGACTGCCAACTGGAAGTTTATTTGAAAATCACCGGACATTTATACCTTCTTCAGCATAGGCATGCGCACATCAGTCGCAAAAACATCTGCAAATCATCATTTTAATCTTTCTTCTAAAAATGTGATTTCTTTTCCCGACAAGGCAAGAGAGGGAGTGCTTACACATTTATCGCCTTCCTTTCTTATATGAAAGGCCTCTACTATTTCCCTTTCCTTCTTACTCTTTCCTTTCCCTATGAATTTAGTCTTTTCAAATATGGGGGTGCATTGACACTTGTTACAGTGTCCAGCTAAATGACTCCCATAGCCATTCTTTAGGTTAGTGCTGTGCTGACGAGCTCTTTCATTGAAGCACTGTCCCGTTTGACCTATATAATATTTCCCACAGCTTAGCGGTATTTGATAGATGACATTGCGCCTGCACTCAGTGAAACGAGTTTTATGATTAGTGGTGCATAGGTGCCTTTCGCGCTTGTTCATGCGATTGCATATCGAGGACAACTTACACGGGGCACTGAAAACCAAATTAATATTATGTCTATTGGAAATTTTCTTCAGATTGTGAGACAGCTTGTGTAGGTATGGCACCACGTGCGCTAGTCTTTTGTCTTTGTTTTCTTTTTGGGAAGCATCGGAATTTCTTTTCTCTTGCTGCAAAATGGCTTCGCATACTGAAGTGATCACAGAACTGGGAAAGCCTGCGTTCTGTAGTAGCGATATCTGATTTAAAAAACTATGATCGCACTCATGTTCACATGACTTACTAAGTGCTGCCTTAATGCACGTTGTTGCTATGCCTCTCTTAATCAATTTAGAGTGTGCGCTGTCGTAACTCAACAAGGTTTTCTTAGATCTGGGATGATATCCCCAGCATACGTGCTCGTCCAAAGAAAAACAGAGGTTAATATCTAGAAACTGAATACGGTTGTTAATTGGCAATTCATACGTGAACTTAAGTCCTCCCGATGAGTTGATGAACAGGTTCAAAATTTCTTCGACCGCGTCATGAAAATGCATACAGGAATCTTTCTTCATAACAATTAAGTAGTCGTCAACATATCTAAACACTCGCGTTACAGGCATGTCAACCAATTTAGCAGAAATTACATTGTCAACCGAGGATAAAAAAATGTCACATAAAATGGGGGCGATGGCTGATCCTATACAGATGCCAGTACGTTGGATGTAGAATTGGCCATCATAATTAACAGCAGTTAAATGAAGATAAAAGTTTAAAAGCGCTAAAAAATTTTGTCGCTGTTGACACACACAGAATTCTGAAAATTAACTTCCCCGAAATCTTCTATCCTATCGCGCACAGCGCACATCAAACCATCTCGCGGCACAGAATAATATAAGTCCTCTACATCTACTGAAAATGTGGTTAGTGCGGTTCCCTGGTCTTCATTTATGGCCGAGATAACTTCTTCCGAGCTTCTTACCAGGAAAGGGTCATTTATCTGCAACATCTTGAGATGGCCTTGCAGAACTTTTCCTACATGACATTGCCATGACGTCTTCTCGGACACAATAACCCTGAAAGGGTATTCAGGCTTGTGTGTCTTGCAAGTGAATAAAACATCAAGGAAATCAGTCTCCGCTTTGTTCACAAGCTGCCGTAACGAGTCTAGGTGCAAGTCTTTGAGTAGCTTCAGGGCGGCCTTCTTTTGCTTTTTTGGGTCGAAGGGAACAGCTTTGAAATTCTTAATAATAGCTTGCATGGATTTCTGGTTCATAAGGTTTTTAGGCAGGACAACAAAACCGCCTTCTTTATCTGCCTGTAGTATTTCAAGCTCATCATTCTTTAGCTTCTTTATAATTTTCTCTATGGGAGGCGTACCTGATTTTCCACACGGTGCGTGTTTTAGGACGCAGTCCACGGCTTCACCGACAACTCGTTCACGGTCTTGATCCTCAACCCTGTCTCCTATGCTTCTACCCATGGCTAGGAGCTGTGGAGCAGTAAGCTTTGGCTCAAAACTATATTTCGGGCCTTTTTCCAGGGTCCTCCTAACCGCGAAACTCTTGAAAGACTCAAAAGTTTTCACTCACTCACTCACTTAGATTTCCTAGGTATACTTTGTGGCGCAAAATACATTTCTTGAAAAGGGACAGATCCCTCTGGCGCTTCACTGTCTCCCTTTCTTCTGTCCCTTTTCAAGAAATGTTTTTTGGGCCACAAAGTATACCTAGAAAAAAAAAAAAGGCCGTACACGTACAGGGTATTCTTTTTTTTTTGAGCTGCACCGAAAGTTCTAAAGTTTGGCAATGGCTGATAGCACAAACGATTGTATAGGCGTTCCAGTTACTTTCCTAAAAAAAAAACAAAAAAAAAAACGCTGTCTCATGCATTGAAGTCCAAAGGTAACTGGAACACCCATGCATTTCAGCGGACACTTTGAAAATTAATATCTCGGAACTGGTGCTGTCCCGAGAACTCGTTCCAAGTGAATACGCCGTGCGAACTCAGCGGCTATAATTCGTAGATTGAAATATGTGGTGTAAGGTAATTAATTAAACAGTTAAATAGCGTATAATCAAGTTACTTTTTCAATTGAACATATTGATTTGCCATAGAGGTAATGGTCGCCTCACCGAGTAATTTAGATCAAGGGTTAGAATAGTGCTATCTTCCATAAGCAATCTTTGAAAAATTTGGTGCAGCAAAAAAGGAAAAAAGAAAAAAAAAGAACACCTGTATAGTGATGACTCCACACGAAGTGTGGTGACGACGGCCACGCTGCTCGACTTCACCGGAAATAGCGGCCTGAACCATCGCGTATATACACTGTTCTACAAACTTGCAGACTGGCATTTCAAGAACTCGAGCAGAGCAGGTCGGCCGACAGAGCCAAGTTGCCGTCACGTAGTGAGCGCGCGCGCGACAGCGGAGTTCCCCCTCTGACGTCACACGCGAGAGTGCTCCACTCAAAGATGTCGGGACTAACACTGCGTTGCCCTAAGGAGTAAGTCAAAGCCGTGTTGAAACGCCGGCGGGAGATAAATTAAACGTTGCGGGTCATAATTGCTTCGGCCGCGCAGAATGGTTTCAATGTCCCCGCTCTACTTTCTTTTGTGCTAGGACAAGGCGCATTCCGATGTTCTCGAGTCCGTATATACTGTAACCTCCCTCCTTCCCTTGAGGTTCATGGAAGGAGGGCGCGACAGCTTTCACTGCGCTGTGCCTGCGGAAGCGAAAAACTAAACCGGCCGTCAACGTTAGAGCTAACTGTGTGAATCTGTGCGAAGATGCACGATAACGAAAGCGCGAACAGACAAGAGGGCTGAACAGAGCACAATAATTTTCTGTAAATAGAAATAATTTACTATACGCACTTCATATCGGAACCACAGACTAGGCGTTTCACCAATCGAAAGCATGCCTGTCCACGGCATGCATGTCAACAGGTAAACGCGGGATTACTAATTGTTCCTTCGCCATAGTGGTGGTTCGGTGACCAATTCAGGAATGAAGTGCATTTGCAGTGGCACGTACAAAGAGAGAGAGAGAGAGAGAGAGAGAGAGAGAAAAGGAAGGAAAGTGAAAAATAAAGGAAAGAAAGAGAAGAGAAATGAAAATCATAACTAATGATTTCATGCTGCTTGCAGAATCAAGGTATACAAATTAAAAATGAAGCGATATTTATGTTTGCTTCGACTTTCAGGACTGACCCGAAATTTTGGCCAGTCGACTAATATAGGTGCATATTGATAATTGTGACTTAGATGAGTATCGATTGAAGATTAACGTTGACCGCGCCAACAGGAGCCCGTCAAACTTCGTGTTTGTTGCAATGTTTCGAGACGATCTAGAAGTACGTGGCGAAATAATGCAATTTGAGCCCGTTCAGCGTTGGAAAAGAAATGAAAAATGACCAAACTGTGCTTTCTCTTCTTGGTCAAAACAATACCAAGGTGGCCGTGTATCGCATATTATGTTATAAGAAAGACGCTTATCAAGTTTTGTTTTACTCAAACTCTGTCGATTGGCACTAAAGACGTACGATAGCTGGCGTGACTTGATGGAACAGCCTAAAGTTGTCTGGGGATGCCCATCCACATATCTGACTTCATTTAGGGGATCTCCAGCCCACTACTCGAAAAAATAACAGTTGACTTGGTCACTTTGTCTTGTGTCTGTGCTGTCCTCTATTACCTGCAACAGCAGACAGAAACCGGGCTTCCTCTATCTCTCTCCAGGTCCTCTTCACTACTGTGCGAAGTACCCAGCGTACCGTAAAATCAATGCACGACTGACATATCTCTGACTTTTCATTTCTTCCGCGTTAAATTATTGTTGTGGACCTCGAATCTTTACAAAAAATAATTTCAAGCTTCCAAACTCACTTAACAACTCACTACACTAGGTTCTCTATAAATAAGTTCAGTTGCGTTTCTCAGGAGCTGTATGCAACATGACGCAGGGAAGGTGATCACTTGGAAGGATATCGTCGCGGTATTTTGGTAGCAGAGTGGCAAGACGACCGAGAGAGCCGGACCGTGTGCCGAAACATCGCAATGCTCTGCACCCACCACGTGACCACCATCGTCGTCATGCCATCTTGACACATGCACCACTCGGGAAACGAAACCGAAACTGTTTTGTAGAGAAGCTGTTATAGCGAATTCTACAGGGTAGTCGGAAGCTTTCCATCATGTTTTCTGAGGTATAGAGGTCCATGACAGTCATATTAAAGCAAAAAAAAAAAAAAAAGAGAAGAAAACGTCGAAAATGCTATGGCAGTGCTAATTTAAAAAAAAAGAAAAAAAAAACTCCAAGTAGGCTATGATTCATTCCTCCGCTATGCCACGATGTCGTCCGCCGTCCTGTGTTCGTTGTAGTCGCAATTCCACCACCGTCGTCATCGTCGTCGTCGTCGTCATGGCACCACCGCGTCGTAGCTGTCACCACTTCCTTATCATCGTCGTCATGTTTTCTTCATTGCCTATAGTTAAGCGAGTTTTGAACAGCGACTGCAGGTGTTGGACACTGACAGGAGTATCTGTTGACGTCGTAAACGAGTTCATAGCCAGGGGAATCAACGAAATCAACTGCTATATGTTTTTTCAGGCTGCCGCTTTGACTAAGTCGGTATGAGGAAGACGATGGTGAAGAAGAAGTGGCTATTCCCTTTGGATAGAGTCTGCCTACAAGCCAACTTAGAGAACAAGAAACACAGAAGAGAAGGGTGCGAAAAAAAATGACGGAGAAAGGAAGGAGCAAGATGATGGTGCTGCTGCTTTGACTAAATCGGTGTGGGGAAGACGATGGTGAAGAAGTGGCTATTCCCTTTGGATAGAGCTGTTAGAGTCTTCCTACAAGTCAACTTTGAGAACAAGAAACACAGAAAGAGAAGGGTGCAAAAAAAAAAAAAGGACGGAGAAAGGAAGGAGCAAGATGATGGTACAGAGATCACGGGGAAGCATTTAACTTGAATTGGCTTTCGATCCACGAGAATTATCTCTTCTTGAAAGACGTCGACGGGTACGAATAGACAGAGAGAGAGAGAGAGAGAGAGAGAGAGACGCTCACCTGCCGTGGGCCTTGAAGGCGACCTGTACCGTGCGTGGCCTGCTGCTGTCGTGTCGATGAGCGGTGGCCGATCGCTTCCAGCGTCCCAAGCCGCGCACGCCGACGGGTTCGTAAGACAGCGGCTCGTAATGGCGCACGAACCGGTTCAGCACCCGCGCTGCGTAAACCAAAGGAACCGCTTATTTCATATCACATAAGTAAAGCGTAATTTCCCACAGCAAAGCAAGGCCAAACAGCCGCGTCGCCCGTTCGTTTTGGACTATGCGCTTTTGTTTCGCCCAGTAACACTGTACCTGAAAGGAGACCCACGCGATCAGTTTTATTATTTGACGTGTTGTGACCACTGACATCAATGGAAAATTTGGCGCTCGTTTGGTTCACTTCGCTCGCTCGTTAAGGGTTGAAGTATTGCGCCAGTGTTGCCTCTCAGGCATGGTGTATTTTCAATAGACGCCATGGAGACTGAACAGTGTGACGGGATTACTGCAGCGCTGATATGGACTAAACTGGAAAAACAAGTACGCAACTTGATTGCAAGCGTAATTTTTTTTCACTCGTTCATTATCGAGAAGGCAACAACGGAACCCGAAATTGGGGGTGGCGAAAAACACGTCGTGCTCCCATGCCTTGTGATTACCTTCGTGCAACAATGCACAATTCACTGAGTACTTTACTCTAACATTGTGCCCATTTCGTGCTAGCTATACCAATGCCCCAGAAGCCAGCATGTGCAGTTCGGAGATTTGCTGCTATGTTGCAATGTTCAAGTTCTTTATTTATTTATTTATTTATTTATTTTACGAATACATCCTGCAATCGAGCATTCCTTAAAGAACGGTTATTCCAAGTAATACCTAGAAGGTGAGCAGTATGTTTATTTTTGTTTCTGCGAGGCTGCGTGAAGGCCGTGATTCCTGAGGGTGCGGCTCCGTGCACGTTGCGTGGGGAGGATTTGTATTTCGCGCTGTCGACACCTTGAGTACTTACTCGGCACTATCAGTACGGCTTGTCTACATGTACACTAGCACTAGCTCACTGCTAATACCAGAAGCATTCATTTAGAAAGCACTTCTGCGTGATTAACGGCTAACTAGCGCGTGCCGGTTGTGATATATCAGAAAGTGCAAGTGCGATCATTTCAAGAGTACCGTTCTCAGGCGTGAAAGAATGGCGATGCATGGTTTCTGTGCAAGAATGGACGGTAACGAAGTTTAGGGCAGCCGTTTCATTACCAAAATTCACGATGAATATTGCATTTCTCAAGCCAAAGGCTTCCGGAAGCATGAAATTTGATTTATTCATTCTTTCGTCAACTGCTAATTAGTTAGGGGCTACAACGCCTGGGATTATGATAGCCGCATATAGTAAAAATCCACAAGCTAATTTTGTAATTCTGGAATGTCCTTACGAAGTTCCTCAATTTAAATCTAAAGGAAGCAATCCTGCTCCGCTCCCTTATCGCAATGACGTTGCCTGGGCCACTATTGCACCCGCAACCTCGAATTCAGTGCTTGCATGCATTCACAAAAATCTCTTATGCTAGCATTGTTCGTAAGAGCAAACTTCAGCCAATCCTGGTACTTGACATATCATTAGGGGATGCGGTCGGCCAATGGCAAAAAAGCATTTGCGAACATAAAGCTTTGTGAATTCGGCTCCAGGAGCCGAACGCAATGCTACTGAGCTATCGTGGCAAGTAAGCTAACGCGACACGGGAAAATATTGCGGTTGTAAGGGTCGCGACCTATATTGTTACAGCCATAGAGTTTCAAAAAAGAAGATGCTAACTAGAGGAAACTGTCGCTGTGATTGTTCAGCTTTACCATGGCAATGATGGCTAGTAAATGGATTTGTTTTTATCTTCGTGCTTGAGACTTCAGATGTTCCTGCGGCGTCATTGGTTAGGGCTTCTAAATTTCAAAGCAAGCATATCTTTTTTGAAGCACAAGAAGGCAATCAGACTCTGTGCAGATGCATAAGTATTGCGGATTATTGCATTTATTACAAAGTCACAAAGCCATTTGAAGCTAAAATGTCAAACTTAAGGCACATCCATATTAAGTTCATGCTGACTGAAGCACCTTACTTGAGGCTCCTGCAGACGCTGAAGTGCCAAAATTTCCTCTAATAACTTTTGTAGGAAACTGCATAGTTATATAGCTGACTGCTGGCAGCGCCTGCGTTCATTTCCTCGTTAGGGGCCACCGATAAGCTTGCGGCGTCATAGTGTGCTGATGTACTCCGAAGTTATTTCAATGCGCATTGTTAGGACAGCCTCAACTTGCAGTGGTTTGTAGGCGAACAGCGAAGACGGTTACCGCGGTAACACTGCCTTCGCGCTTTGAATCTTCTTCGCGCAATGACGACGCAATTTTCTGTCAAAAATCGTAACGGAATCATCGGAACTTACATCCCAGCTGCTACTCAGATGAATCGTAGTACAACTTTAGCGTAAAACACTGACTGTATTAGCAGATGCGCTGGAAAGGATAAGCAAGCGCGCAGCTTCGGCATTCGCCTACTGTGCCTCCGAAATCAGTGAGTTCGATACTTTCTTCTTATAGTAGCAAGTTCTAAACTTACCGGCCTGCATTTCTTGGCTGAAAAGAACCAGCGTAGTCAGCAGAGAAGCAGCGAAGCCCTTGCGTCGCCAACGCAGTTTCATCATGACCCACCAACGAGCAGCACGGTTGACTTCTTCTTCAGTCATCATGGCTGACTGCGCGCGCTGTTGTAAACGGCGGGACCATAAAATAATTCATCGTTATGTGCAGTACGCACGAGGCAAGAATCTGCGCCAACGAATACACAGCCAAAGGAAACCGTTGCACCTCAGCGCTACGGTGCATTGGATTCGGACATGGGGTTGGAGTCCGCTCAACAATTTGACGGACCAAATGGCCCGCTCGTCCTCCTTTTCTGAGACCCCGTCAGCCTAGTTCCCTCATGAACTTCGAGCTCTCCTCCGAGCCCAGAAGGCCATTTCCCCTACTCATTCGTGCACACGTGACATAGATCGAGGCTGGTGGTCGTAAAGAAAATGTATGAAAGTATTACAACAAAGCAGAAATCCATTCTCTGACGGCACACATGTGCACCTCCGTGCGTCCTGCTTCTTTCCCGCAACCTTTCTAAGATATATGAAGCTTGTCTTTTAAGACTACAAGCTGGATGTTTCTTGAAGTTTGATACCACGTGGGCCTGGGGATCTACAAGTTAAAACCGTGGAACGTGTCCTTAAATACCCGGCTCCTGCACCTGCGACGGACACTTATCACCTGCTGCGGCTATGCCCTGAAACCCCGAATAATTGAGACACAACCTGCTGAGGGAGGCTAGACTCACGCCTAATGTTTCAGGCGGCTAGGCCTGTTGGGTAATGGCAACATATACGCAAATTCATTGTTGCAGTGCCTGCAACTCACAGCGATTCATGCGTTTACGTTATTTCATTGTTTGTTATTTTTATTGCATGCGCCTTGCGGAAAATCATCCGGCAAGAATTTAAAGAAAGAACAGCACCTGTTGTGTCATTCCATACGTGGCTGACCTCTCACAGGTGGTACCCGGCGTCAGGCCCAGGCGAAAAAAGAAGCTGCATCGAATACGAAACGTTCCCCTCCGTCCGTACTGCATCCCTTTCGCGTCCTAGCTGCGTCGCCTTCGGCCCAGGACACCAGGCCGTGAAGCCTACTGCTGTCTAATCGCTCTCGGAAATTGGCTGGTTGTTTGGTACGTGCCAATCACGCAGTCTTCGACTCTCGCGCGAGAACATGTGGACGCAGAAAGCAAAATGAACACTCATCCTCGCGCGATGCGTTGCTGCCTGCAGCTGCAGTGCGGCCTGTTCGTACCATGGAGGAAGGAACATTTATTTCCTTCTTCCATGGTTCGCTCAGCCAACAGTACCGAGTTAATATCACGAAAAATCTTACACTATATGTGGCTTCCGGGGCTTCTCTCTGTGAAGGTTGACAAGGGGAACCGAAGTGTAGGAAAGCTGGCTACAGCGCAAACTCATTGTGTTCTACCACTTGCCAAATAGACGAACTAACCGGAAAAAGGGAAACAAGTTGGTGCCATGAACTCGGCTTTTGCGAATATGTACCGAATTTCTCAACAGGAATAATATTAGTACGTGACTTCGCTTGAGGGGCCCGCACAATATCGACAGCTGAAGCTGCAACCCGAAGGAACGTTTTTCTAGCATTTGTTTTTCGTCATCACGTCGCGCAGTGTCGGTGATTTGATCTCAATGCAAGTGATACTCGTGTCATTTTTATTGTCGTGATGTGGCACACCGATATCTGCGTCAGCCCACAACGACAGCCTGAAATAGACGCGCTGACGTCGGGTCATGCGTCGTGGAAATACGCCAGAAATACGGCCAATGTAGTTCCTGATTAATCATTTGTCGGCGGATGACGAGCGTATGGTTGGGCGTCCTTAAAGCTGCCTGACGAACACAAAGATGCTTAGGCTCAGTAATAGTGGCCTCGGTGGTAGCTGAAGCCGAGCTGCGCTTTCAAATGATGCTGTTTATACGTGCGCCGAGGCCAGAAGCCTACAACTATGCTTTCGGGTATGTGCGTCAGCCTTACCTGTACAATTTCTAGTATTCTACTTCGCATTCCTACATATGTTACTTTAGTGACACAGTGCAAAAGAAGGACGCCGTTTTTGTTCTAGCGCCGAAGAAATAAGTGCTTAGTGCCTTGTGCACGTTAGAGAGTTCAAAAGTGGATCAAATGAAGGATAATGAATCATCAGAATGCAATTTACAACAGAAATTATGCATTTCGCATATACATGATGGGCAGACAGCCTCGACGAGATGTATTCTTCGGCGCCTCTATGACTGTATCTTGTTTTTCGGTAATAATTTGGAAAGGAAAGTGCAATGGTGAGTCCAAAACTCTGTAGTGCTTTAGAATCAGCGACTGGAGGCGATGTTAAATTTCTTAACTGCATTGTGCTTTGTCTGTTTATGAGACTAAGGCATCCTCTGTATATTTTAACAGATTTGCTGCATGTTGCATGGTATTGCAATTGCCGCTGCTGACTGTTTTATACAAACGTGGCTGTGGGAGTTTGTAAAGCTGCTTCTGCGGAGAGCAGTTTTTACCCACAGCTTGCCTTATCAATGCAATGATGAAAAATAAACATTATTATTATTATTATTATTATTATTATTATTATTATTATTGTTACTATAATAATAATAATAATAATAAGAGATCACGGTAAAAGAACAAGAAATCGACAAACTTAGGAAAGACTTGAATGACATCGATCAGTACGGCAGATGCCTGAATTTGGAAGTGCATGGTCTGCCGCATCATGTCAATGAAAACTTGCTAGAAAAGTTGAACTGCTTAGCGGATGATCTCGAGCTTCCAAAACTTTCGAAACAGGACATTGAAGCCGTCCACCACATTCCGTTGAAAGTCAGGGCTGACCCAATTGACGATGAAAATGAAACAATCGGTACAGAAAAATCAGAAAAAGTCCCACCTATCCTGGTTCGCTTCACATCTCGCGCGACCAGAGATGCTTGGCTCGGGAAAAAACGGAAATGAGGAAATCAAAATCAAAAATTTACCTGAATGAAAATCTCACAGCACAGAACAAAAATCTTTTCTGGCATATGAAGACGCGGGCGGCTGAAAAAAGAGTACAAGTTCGCCTGGCACAAGAATGGAAAATTCTTCGTGCGTCGTGGTCCTCGTGATCGAGTCATTAGGGTTATCACAATGGATGACCTTGACAGAATAAGATAATCTAGAAGTATGGCTTTTTATGCGCATTCTTCAAGATGGCAATCCCTTTTCAGGAAAGCAAGTACTACGACAAGCTTTCCTTCAGACAGAGCAGAGAGTTACGTAATAGAAATCAGATGTCTTTGTTTCATTTGAACGCACAAAGTTTAAAAAGCAAACACGAATCTGTCTGCATGCTTCTACATGAAATACAGCATGAATTCGATATTTTAGCGTTCTCTGAGACTTGGTTCCGCGACGAATACGACGCTGTACACTTCTCAGGCTATAAGTGTTCTTCGCTGTCCCGAAAACATAAGAAAGGGGGTGGTGTCGCTATTTATGTAAAACACGATCTATGCTTTGATGTAATTTCTGAGTTTTCTGTAATACACGAGCACTATGAATCCCTCATGATCAAGTGTGCGAATACTATATTTGTGGTTATTTACAGGCCTCCATCCGGTGTTGTATCCATGTTATTAGATTTCATTGAACGTATGCTGGATTTTTGTACACAGCTTGGCATTCCCCTCATTGTAACGGGTGATTTTAATGTTAACCTGCTTTCAATGGACCGATCCAAACAAGCGTTTCTGGATGTTTTTTTTTTCGTTTGGCTACGAAAATGTTATTAATGTTCCAACCAGGGTGACGAAGAATTCTGAAAGCCTACTTGACTTGTGTTTTACAACGCGATTAATTGGATTAGTGTCGGGTGTCCTCATCTCTGATGTAAGCGATCACATGCCTATTTTCCTGTTTTTTACACGTGAGAGGAAAGTGTACCGACAGCGCACAAATGACACACGCTCACAGTACAGATTGATAACCAAGAACACGATTGCTGATTTTGAAGTGTCAGTCAGCAAAGTGGAATGGTCCGAAATATACGCATTGACGGATCCTGTCAAGGCATTCACTCGCTTTCTTGGCGTAATCAAAGACCTTTATCACAAAGCTTTCCCTCTAAGAGAAGCTACAAGAAGCAAGAAATGCAGGAAACCGTGGGTTGACACCGCCCTTCTAAAACGCATAAAGGAACGTGATAGACTATTCGCTACTTTTATAAAGACAAGGCAAGCAGAGTACTTAATGAACTACAAAAAAATCAGGAATAAATTGGGCCGTGATATAAAACTGGCAAGAGAGAGGTACTATGAGAATAAGTTCACTCATATTCTTAATGATCCCAAAAAAGTTTGGAAAACATTGAATGATCTGCTTCCGAACAGTGACCGTAATACTGTTTTTGAAGTTATGGATAAAGGCGTATCTTTCACAGGGACTGCGCTGGCTGATAAGTTTAATCAGCATTTCTTACAATGTGGCGCGTCTAATGCGTTTGATGCTGATAGCCCAAGTTACAGGTCTTATATTCCATGTAGTATGAGCAGATCGCTATTTCTTGCACCAACAGATGAGGCTGAAATAAGATGCTTATTTCTAAAGTTAAAGAATTCCACAGCATGTGGTGTGGATGACATAAAGGCAGAACCAATAAAAGCTGTGGCGCTGCATATTTGTAAAGTGATGTCACACATATGCAATTTAATTTTGTGCACTGGCGCATTCCCCGATGAATTAAAGATTGCACGGGTATCGGTAGTTTTTAAAGGGGGAGACAGGGATGACGTGAACCACTACAGACCGATTTCAGTTCTCCCAATCTTTTCCAAAATAGTAGAGCAGGTCATTAACGAACGAATTTTAAATTTCTGTACTCAAAATAATAATATAACAGAAAAGCAATACGGTTTCCGAAAACACCAATGTACTGAAATGGCACTGCTAAATATCAAAGAAAAAATAATAAGTAACTTTGAGGACAAGCTGTACACAATAGGAATATTTCTTGACTTTAAAAAGGCATTCGATTCCATTAAACACGATATCTTGTTACAAAAGTTAAGTGAGTACGGCATTAGGGGAACTGCTTTTAACCTAATTAAAAATTATTTAACCAACCGACTACAGTACACAAACATTTGTCATTCCAAATCGGCAATGGGTGAAATCAAATACGGTGTTCCGCAGGGGTCTATCCTAGGGCCACTTCTTTTTTTATTATACATTAATGACATCACAAACGTGCCTCTAACACCTGACATAATCATGTATGCTGATGACACTAATATCTTCTTTTCTGGTGGAAACTTGCTTACTCTCGAGGAAGAAGCAAATAATTGGCTCAGTAATCTTTCAAACTGGCTTAGAGCAAATAAATTGGAATTAAACACTAAAAAGACAAAATACATTATTTTTCGGCCTCGTAACAAAGGTATTGATGAGAGTTTAGTATTACAATTCCGTGATGAAGTCATTATACGTTCTACGTGCCAGAGGTTCCTTGGTGTTACGTTTGAAGAAAACTTAAGCTGGTCCAGTCATGTCGACAACATTAAAACCAGCATTGCAAGATCCATCGGTGTTATTAATAAATTAAAACATCTGTTACCTTCTAGATTAAAAAACAATTATACTATAGCCTAGTGCATTCGCGCCTCCAATATTGTTTATCTGTGGGGTGTACCACGACGAAAACCAACATCCATAGTTTACTAACCTTACAGAAACGCATGATTCGGGTAATTGAGAATGCGCCCTATAGAAGCCACTCCGCTCCGCTTTTCAAGAAGAATTGTATTTTAACATTAGGAAACCTTATTAACAAAAAAACAGCCATTGCAATATTTAAAGAAATAAAACTCAATGAAAGCGCCTTTTTTAAAACATACCTCCCGAATGAACATAAATACAACACAAGGCAATTAACCTACAACAAGGGCAAGATCCGTACCAATTACGGCATGCAAAAGCAGGCATTCATAGTTGCAGATTTTTTGAATCATCTCCCTGGATTACTCACTATAATAAATGAATCACCGTCCTTAAACACTTTCAAAAAAAAAGTGAACATGTATTTGCTGTCGCTTCAGGTACGACTGTTCATTCTTTGTACACAAATCAAATTCAGTATTGCTGTTACGTATTTCATGTACTTTTCATTTTTTTGTGTATGTATCCACTTTGTGTACCATGATTGCCCTTGGTGCTTGAGTGTTTTGTGCACTGGGAATGGGTTGGGGAAGGGGACTGACACTTAGTCAGGCATTCGTGCCTTTTTGTCAGCCTCTTTGACAGAGATTCTTTGTATTTTATTTCTGTCAAAATAAACATTCATTCATTCATTCGTTCATTCATTCGTATTGTTGTTGTTGTTGTTATTAGTAAAGGAGTTTAACTGCCTTCGTGAATCGTACAGCCGCTATCCTACATGAAGGAGTACTGACATGGTAACTGAACTTGTCATTTGTTTTACGTTAAATGAAGATCCTAGACTTCAGAATCACAAGAACTACTGGCAAGCCTCATATAGAGTCCAAAATATTTTCTATAAGAGCTCTTCTACGAGCCAGTTTTGGTTTCGTTTCCCAAGCGATGTATTCGTCATGACGTTATGTCTCAGAAGATGGTCACGTGGGAGCAGAACATTGTGACGCTTTTGCGCTAGCTCGCATGGTGGTCTGCCATGCCGCTACTCGTTATGCAAACCTGTCACGGAGAGGACATGAGTGCGTGTGTGGTGCATGCTGATGGGCTGAGGCGTTTGCCACTGAAATGCAATAAACCTACAGTCCAATGTCCAGCTGAAATATTCATGCTGTAAGACCGTTACTCTTGCGTTTTGTGATCTGCAGCAGTAGGTCAGGCCTCGACAAAAGATCCTGTCTTGTCTGGGGTTCATCCTGAACTTTCGCGTTGAGCTCAGCTTTTCCAGGAGGCTGATTGGAAACCATTTGAAACACCTAAGCTTCAACTTATCTACAGAATAAAGCGGTCTTCTTTGGGGAACAAAGATTATTATAAAATCTGGACTTCAACCTGAAATATCTGCATTAAGGCCATACAAGTATTAATATAATAAATTCCATTACCCGAGGTCATGTCTAGTGACCTGACCACGATATCATTCGAAAGGCATTGTATGCCGAGAATATCAGCGTATGCCTAAGCCAGCGGAACGATACCCGGTCTAGGTCGCTATCACAGGAACCATAGTCATGCCTACACATTGTTTTTAGCTGTCCGTTGCAATGCCGCAATTTCTCAGTAGTCATCAATGCTTACTAAAAGTGGGTTCAAGTTTTACCAGTCTAATATCGAGCTTCTGTAGTCACCATGAGCTGTTTGAGCACTATTTTTGCAACTCCTGGAATACCTCAGAATATTGTATAACATAATGGCACCGCCTTCACAAGAATTTCAAAAAAAGAACTTCAAAGAATTCCTTAAGAGGAATATCATGAGAGGCATCAGGGTGCAACCTCACCACCCTGCGTCAATGTCGCTACGGGTAGCCTAGTTCAGCAGGCAAAAAATTTTACCCTCAGTTACGATACTCCCTAATGCAAAATTTGGGCGCAGCTCTATACGTGTTTTCATTTCGCGATATATTGGCTGTCGCGGACAATCTGTCTCATGCGGTACGTTGCAAACCCAGCAAAGTGTGGCGCGAGAGCCTCGCTAATCGGGAGATCGCGAGAGGCCGCGCCTGGATGATGCGTGGGCGCGGTTCACAGCAGTCGCCGCAGACAGACCTGTGCTCAGGCAGTGCTTCGTTGCCACACATGGTATCAGCGGCGTCGTCGGTGCACATACGACGCGCGCTACCCTGGCGCCATCTCGCAGTCATCGTCGCCGCAGAGACCATCTTGAGCGGCACTACGCTTCTCATCTCGCCCTTTTGCCATACCCTCCTGCTCCACTTATCGCCTTATTGTTCCGCTGCCTCCTCCGCCGCCGCTTTCCTCCTCGCGCTCTCTTCGCTATCGCCGTCTTTCATCCCCTGCTACGGTCAGCGCTCGCTCTTTTATCCTCCGCGATGTTCGTTCGCTCGGTTACGAAGGACGCAGATGCTGACGCTCGACGCAGGAACGGATGCCTACGAGTTGCGCTCTAAACATTTTCACGTAGTCAGCTTCAGGAGAATTCCAAACGAAGATTGTTAGGCTACTTACACAAAACAGGACAATGCCACACAGTCCGACAGCACTCTACCCAGCCGAGTCACTTATGGGCCAGACAATGCGTATGCCTCTCAAGTCTATGTGCCTTAATCTCAGGAAGAACGTGATTCAAAAGCAAGCTAAACAAAATAAGAATGCGACAAGGGGGCATCAAAACGCAATTTACCGAACCCTGGATCTCACGTAATTCTACAAATAATTTAGGTCTGTACCTTTGTGGTTGCCAGCAACAGTTATCAAGCACACAAGTGCATCATCCCTACAAGTATAAACAGAAGAGGGATCGCATCGCGATGGACAGGGTGGCCATCAGAGACCTGACGATCGGAATTTTCAAGTCCTGCGTCAGAATTTCCCGAGTGAAATTCAGATCTCGTTGTACAAGCCTAGCGAAGAAGTTGTGTCAACTGACGAGGCACCACTGGCAGCAGCGAATCCAGAAACACCGGTAGATGGATCCCTACTGAACACACAGTATTCACCGCCAGCTCCGGGACTGCAGGTGAATGCTTAAGATTTGCTGGTCAAAACTAAAATTCCTTTACGAAGATCAATTTGAACACGCAAACAAGTCTCTGATTAGTCTCCGTAAAGATAATCCGAAGGTAGGAGGTGTCACAATACACACCTCTGAAAACTAACGCCACTTAATGCGAGCGCTTCGTGTTTTATTCCCTGAATAAAAGAAGTGCGCGCGCCAGATCACTAGCAGACGGCGCGCGAGTATCGAACCAACATGGTGCGAGCTTTTCTTTTGGGGACAATCCTAATAGTGGGCATGAATAGGGTGAGCATATACCGAATCGGATGGTCTCTTTTGAGAAGCGAAAATCCATTATGGAGAGAATGAGGTTCTAGAGATTTGTGGAGGCCCAACATTTGTTCACTGGCCAGTTTCGAGGCGCACCTGATGCGGGCACACATCTTGTCCCTCCCCCCCTACAGCTCCCATAGGCACGTATGCCGACACCTGCAATGTGCAGACCTGCGCGACGCACTCAGGCGACTCCCCATGCGAGACGTCTATCACAAGCGCGGGCAGATTAGGAAAGACGAGGGATCGAAAAAGTTTATTATCCGCACTGAATCGGCTTTAGGAAGCTCTTTCTCCAGAGCTCTGAATACGGGCAAGTACCCGGATATTGATGCGGAGGAACAGTGAGGTGTGTTCGCCGTTGTCCGCGTGGTCGGGTCCCTAGGTTCAATGTGTCCGTTATGATGGGCACTTGGAGAACCTGTAGAAAATATTTCTTCTCTACGCGGTCGTTCGGCGTCCGGGCGATGACGTGCACGCCCCGATCACGCCACCGGCGCACGCTTGCGGCGTTCAGCGTGTTCGTGTCCGCCAGTAAGGCGGAGGCACCCGTCACGTAATGGAGCAGGCCGGTGTTAAGCGCGAGCTCGAGGAACCAGTCGGCGACGCCCGCTTTAAGATGCTCCTTGAGGGTGCCGAAGCGCGGACGCCACTTTTCCACGTCCTCGTACGCCAGCAACCCTGGGCGCCAAGTCAGCGCTGTCACGATGTCTGGATTGCGGTACCGAAGGGCGTAGATGAAGAGCGGGTCGTAGGAGGAGACGAGCCCTCTACGGTACAGTTTGGGTCGCTGGCGGAACAACGCGTCGAGCAGTGCCACGGCGCGCTCATCGTACCGCTTCACGCGGACGATGAACCGGAGACCGAGGCGAAGGCACTCGTGGACGCCTTCTTCGAGAGTGGGAACGCGAACGCAGAGGCAGTTCTCGGACAGCGGATGCTTGCTGCCGGCGTCCAGTCGCCGGAGGTCTTGGAAAGACGTTTCTGCGAGTAAGCCCTCACCGTTGGTCGTGCGCTCCAGGTTTTCGCCATGGAAGAGGACGCCTGCATCGTCGCGCGTGAAGGACAGGTCCACCACGATCCCCTCCGCCATTCTCTCGGCCGCCACTTGTATGGCGGCCAGGGTGTTTTCCGGTGCGTGCCGTCCGGCGCCACCGTGCGCGAACACGGGCGGCCGTCGCGAGGTGTCGCCGCCGTCGTTGTCTTTCCCGAAGATCACCTCCATGGCGGTCTCGTTGTCGACGGGGGACAGAGAACACAATCGGATCACGTAAGAGGCGATGGCTACTGATATTAACGTCACCTGGAGCCAAGCCATAGCCCCGAGTATAGCGAAGCCGCATACGAGCTCGCCGTGGAACGTGCAGCAGAAGCAGGGTGCGCAAGAAGGCGCAGTGGACGTCCCTACGGCTAGGAATATACTCGGTTGACGCACGAGCCCTAGCAGATACGCGGAAGCAGCTAGGGCTCGTGATATGCATAACGCGCGATCGCGATGACGATGGGGGTGATCACAGGAACCAGTGACACAAGCCTACAACTCAATATTGGCCAGGAAACGGGCGGTAGAGCATTAAGAAAGGAGGCGGTGATAGTATACTAGTAATAACAAAAATATTAATGCTTCAAAAGATTGATGATACAATTATTTACTTGAATATTTAAGAAGGCTGTGAGCTGGTTACGGTTGCCTATCGTCCTATGGTTAGTACTCTTTATGGGAGAGTTACGAAGTATTTGGCGCATAAAACAATACAATAGAAATAAAGTAACGAGAAAGTTATATACCAACTGAAATATTCTGGCAGAATTATTCTAATTATGAATTTTTGTATTTATGGGGTTTTACGTATTAAAACCCGCATATGATTATGAGGCACGCTGCAGATGGTGACTTCGATTTAATGTTGAGACACTGCGGTCCCTTAGCATGCAACCAATGCTCGGTGCACGGGCTGCTGACGATGAATGTCGATGTTTATGCGATGAGTATTGAAGCGATGAAACGACAAACCATATTGTCGTCACCGAAACGCGTCATGTATGAGGTGTGTTCCGCATCCGGCCTCCTTTCTTGCGCTTCCCTCTAAACACGCAGTGCCATCTAGCACTGCCGCTTCAAAGTGCGCGCGTAGCCTCCGAGATGCTTGGCGCTCCGACGCATGTGAATACTGAGAATTGTTCCCGCACTGACCACGCGGACTCATGGCGCAGCGCAATAAATATGTCGAGCTGCCGTCCCTTAGGAACCCGTGTGACGCGGTTTGGATTCCGTCCAGCGCGGGATAAATTTTAAAGGAATTTTATACCCATGCTCTGACGGACATAGCTTCGGGCTGCTTTGTTGAGAAAGAACCACGTTCGAAACCAACCGTTGGCAGTACTTGAGTCTCTTAGTATCTAATACTGGTTCTGTGCCGATTTTCAATGAACATCTTTCGGGCCAACTGGGGTCACTGGGTGTGTCCCACTCACTGGTTATGTGCTTAAAGTTTCCCCCGTGCTGGGTAGATTCGAAGCCTTGCCATATATGTTCAAACTTGTCTGAATGCCCATTCAAGTACGCGCCACTCATCGGGCGGTGCGATAGTTCAAGAAAATACAAAGTAATCACGAACATAGCTCGAAACGAAATTCGTAACTGGAAATCGTGAAACTAAAAGCCATATGACAATAATAACTGAATATTATAGCCATCGCGTGCCGCTGGCTAACACTTCCGGGCTAGATCTATAGCGTAGTACAGATATACACAATGAAATAAACGGTAGGATAGCCGCCACCGTAGCTCAATTTGTAGCACCTCGCATACGCAATGCGAAAAAACGTGGGTTCGGCTCCCACTGGCTGCCACGTTGTCTTGTCATCTACATGCATATTTCCCTCCGCCCTATTAATTCTACATTGCATTTAAAAGCAGAATTAACCTCCCCTAGGCTTTCCTTGGCTTGATTGTCTGTTGGCTTCATGTGGTTGTGAATAACAAAAAGAATTCGCAGCTCCGCCCGAAAGGCCAGCACCGATTGCGATAGCAAATTAGTAGGTAGCTGTACGAACTAGGAATAATAGTCTGTAAACATTTGCTAACTAAATTAACAATTGCAGAATGTGTAAACGGGACTCAACGATTACGTAGAAACAGACACACAGAGACAGCGCTGTCTTTGTTTGTCTGCTTCTACGTAATGGTCGAGGCCCTTTTACACGTGAAACAGACACACAAAGACAGCGCTGTCTTCGTGTGTCTGCTTCTTTCTACGTCCTTGTTCAGTAGCGCTTACACATTCTATCATGGATTCAAACGAACTAGCCCACTAAAGTGTTTTAACTAAATTAATCAGCACGGTGTTACGCGCACACAGATAAACATGAACGCATCTAGCTCGATGAGCGCAGAAACCACTGTCAAAATTCTGGAGTGAAGAATCGCGGCAGCAGCAAGGGCGAATTGACGTTCATGCATCTCTCGCTTCAACGCGAACAAAATGTCGAAAGCACAGCGCATACGAAGCTACCGGAACTGCGGTCACTCTGCAAACATCGCAGATCGCTTTGAAAAAGAAACCCGCGCGAGCGCGCACTTTCGCCACGTCGCAGATCGCTTTCAAGACACACGAGCGCCGGCAACGTGTCCCTACGGCGTCCGGCAAAGGCGTCTACTACGGCGTCCGCGATTTGCATGGCCAACGCCGTAGTAGAAGCCGCGCTTGTCTGCATTCTGTGCGGACCGGTGGGCGAGGAGGACATCGATGCACAATAGCAACCGCCGGAGAATGCCTCTCCTCCCTCGCCTGACCTCCCTGCCTCGCGCGCCACAAGCGAGGGCACGCATCTGGGCCGCGTTCCTTGCTCGCGCACGCAAGATTGAACCGCGTTCGCCGGCTCACCCTCAAACGCTTTTACTCATAGGGAACCTCACGGCGACGGCGACGGCAGAAACGCGCCTGGAGTGTCCGTATAATTGCTATCGCAATAAAAACAAAGTCCCTCGGTTCCCCGTCGTGTTCATCGCAACAGAGCCACGCACAAGGAGACTTAATTGACACACCCGGACTATAGTCCTTGACAGGCAGCTTTTACAGGTTATGACAATCTTTTAATGTATGTACATTTAATTTATCACTCGTGCATATGTGACGTAACAACAATTTAATTGAAGAACGTCACCGAGAAACCACCATACGCAGTTCATACTTCACTATTGCCAGGCTCGCGTGTATCTGATAAGCAAACGACGCCGGTGAATGCATTTCCAGCCTTACGGCGCTACAGCGAAGCATAATCGTGGTTATCACATCACATTAGTAACATGTCCTCAATGCTCGTCGATCACGAGTTATAAAGCAGACTAGCTAGCGCCTTTAAAGTCATTTTTGAGTCGAGAGGATCAGTTTCGGCCTGGTAGTAGCCGTGCCACTGAAGCGGGGCTAGTCAGTACAGTTTGTTTTCGCCGCCTTTGGTATTCTTGGATCGAAATAGAGTTAGAGCACTGCGAAAAGAAGAAAACACACACACAGATTGTTGTACGAGAAAAATAGAGTGCTGGTGAAAGCGTATACCTTAAAACGGCAATAGCATGGCATTTTCAACAATTCTTTTTTTTTGCTTTATATGACATTTAGACATATGAACCAAACCAAGTTGCCGGGAAGCCTCAGAACGTCTTAATAATTCACTGTTAACCTTTATACGAGCCAGTTTCGGTTTTGTTTACCGGAAGGCGTATGTGTCATGACGTCATGATTCAGAATGTGGCCAAATGGGAGCAATACGTCATCTCGTGAAGGTGGATAACCTGACATAACGAAAATAATGAAATTTGGCAATGATGACGTCAGTACCCTTTCAACAGCGCACGAGGGCGCACACACACATCCTCAGAGACAGGCACGGCTTGGGTAAATGTTCAGTGCCGAAGAGTATATGGTGCCTTTAGCTGTAAACAAGGGAGGAGAAAAATGTAAAATGGTCCCCTGGCAGGAAAACGGACAATTTGCAAAATTCTGAAAATTGGCTGCCCAGCAAAGCGGTTTTTTGACCAAGAACTGTCGTACGCACGGGACATCTCTTTTCTCCTGCACTCCCTCCCTCCCTCTGAGGATTAAAGTGCAAGCATAAAGACTTTCCGAGAATGACTCCAAAAATCTATGTTTCTAGAGTTCTTTCCCAGAACAGAAAATCTACTGTCCCCCATTCCTAGCATTCACCACCACCAGCTATCCCAAAAGTATATATAGAAGGATGTGCGGGACTGTCGGCTCCCCGGTCAATATCCTTCGACCGAGATCAACGTTCGCAGAGAAGCTGCAATGATCCAGAGGCTATAAGAACTCACATGTACTCTGTTGAGAGACAGAGAGATGTATCGGTCGGAAATCTGAAAAGAACGACTTCGCGCGCTCCATGTCACGTCGACACGTAGAGTGGAAGCATACATTAAAAAAAAATAACTATGGGCAAGCGTCGTCGCGAGGAGCAATGTTAATGCTGAACTTTGTTGGCTGTGACCACATTTTGGTGGGAGCATCTGCTCTGAAAAAGCAAATTGAAGTGTGAAGCCTTAGCTTATACCAAAATAAACGAAAAAGAAGCACCAGGGAAGTACCTGCTTGACGACAGATGAATAGTATTTATAGCTGTCTTCTCTTTCGTTTTCTTTTTGCGGCGGACTAAAACAAAAGCATAAATTGGAAAGGTTTTCTACATTGAAACGCGTGACTATCAACGCTAATCCTAACAGAACAGTACTTGCAATGGAAGCGCTCAATAAATTGCACATACCCAAGATGTTTGAGACCCAATATAGTTATCGTCAAGCTAATGTAGGGGGTCCGTTGTGCAGAAATCGGCAAGCGTATGGACAATACTAGCCGAAGATGTTCTCGTCCACGAGGACGACCAGTCCATCTACGTGGTATAATTTACCACCTTTGGAAATGCCAGCTAAGGCCACGATTTAGTATTCTTCTTGCCCCAACAGCTTGCCCACTGCTCCTAAGTTGACGCACATGACAAAGCAACATGTGTACTTGTAGAAGTTTCCATATGGTACACAGCGTGTTAAGGCAACGCAGAGAACCGCAGCGCAGAGAACCGCGAAATTATCAAAATGCCTCGGTTTGTCCGTACTTGTTAAAGCTGAAGGGTCCACCAGTCTTGACTGCTTTCTGCCATTATTAGCGACAAAGGAAGCGCTTCCACAAAAGTCGTTCAATTATGATTACGAGTCATGTGTTTGACGTAGTAGTTCTGCGGAAACCCGCAAGGTGGAGAGAAGTAATTAATTAAGGGAAAATCAGACATCCACCCGTTTCGTAGCAATTGCTACAAAGGAAACCGATACGGGTTCCTCGAAAGAAAAGCCCCAGAGTTGAAGAAAAATTTGTCCTGGTCCGGGACTCGAACACGGTACCACCGCCTTTCCGGGGCAGCCGCTCTACCATCTGAGCTAACCAGGCGGCTAGCAGATGGCAAGTCGAATTTGTCGACAACACGAAGCAAAGGCAAGTCTTTGACGTACTAGTTCTGCGGAAACCCGCAAGGTGGAGAGAAGTAAATAATTAAGGGAAAATCAGACATCCACCCTTATGAGCAGCATTGTAATCTACCAGCTTTTGCCCGTTAGAATTTTTGTGTCAGTACTTCTTTACGTGTCAACGCGTCCAATTTAAAGCAAAAATTCTTCCTGCCCTACTGCATCTGGACTACGGGCAAACGAATTTATCCGCAATCCTAGTAACTCAGATGACGAACACTGTGCGTATACATGCCACAGGCCACCAAAGATAACTTCATGCTGTAGACCATTCCTCTCAGTTGCTTGAACAACGACTCAGCTAGACATTTACGGGCAAACGTTTCGCAGTGTGTCTGTTGACATGTAGACAACGGTGACTTGTTGCAAATGACTGCAAAAGATTCACGGTATATCGAACTTCTTGAGAGGATGGGACCGATTACGATGTCTCTTCGTAACTATGCCAGTGGATTATGATCATCTCGCAAGACTCGACATCATCATTATCATCATCACCATTATTATCGTCGTTATCATCATCATCATCATCATCATCATCATCATCATCATCATCATCATCATCATCATCAACAACAACAACAACAACAACAACAACAACAACAACAACAGCAGCAGCAGCAGCCGCAGGTGACCTTCTCATAGTCGCCTGTCGTCCTTCCTGCAAGCTAGAGTTTTTTTTTTTTCACTGACAGCCACCACTGATCGAACTCTCTTGCGAAGCATATCTCATTATAACTTTCAACTCAACCGTGCAGGAAATCCGGCCTCACATCACCGCCTGGCCACCCAGTTTACTCTGCTGTGAGACTCATGCACAGTGTTAGGCATAGATTCTCGGATGTCTCTTTCGGCAAGTGCATACGATCTGGCATGTTTTGTACTTACGCCAGCATCCAGGCGCATGCCATCGGGTTCCAGACTTTGGCTAACGCAGTTTGTGTGTGTTTGTGTGGCCTACAAAAAGTAACAAAGATTGCCTCACTACAGATGAATTACCTGCCCAGCCGCACGTCATTTGCAAGAACGACGATAACAATCAATTTACTGATGACACTAACTGCAAGAAGTAACTTCGTACTTACCACCAATAAGGCACAGGCCTATATTGGAAAGTTGAAGGGAATCGTCAATAAAGTATAGTTCAGTATTTTTACATTTCAATATGGTCATGCAGAACGAAAAAAAAAAAAAAAAGCTGGGCCCAAATTATTCGTTCGATTTACCTGATTACGCACGTGGAACCGCGGAACGTGGCTCTCTGTCCGACCTCTGTGTGACGTAAAAACGTAGCTTAAAATGAAGCTGCCGTCGCACTTTCCTACTTTCCATGACTTTATTCCGACTGGCGCTGCGCGAAACTGCCGATTGGATGCATAATCACTTCAGTTAGCGGGTGCGAGACCGACCGCCTTATCGCAATGTAGAGACAACCTATTTTATTTATTTCATTTATCTAATTTATAGGAGGGCAGCAACACAAGCCACGCTTCGCAATGCAGCATGCGTAGTAACGTAACTCGAAAAAAAAATAATTTTACGCCACTTATTTCGGTTAACACGGGCGTCTTGATATGCAGAAACGCAGAACTAGACCGTTATGACGATTCCCTTCAAGTTTTCATTGTAAATATGTGACGTAATGTTTGTAACTAAGAAGCTAATTAATGTAATTAGTTTAATAAATGATCGAATCGCCTTGGTGTTTTCTTGCAAATGACGTCCGCCCAGGCAGATGATTATTCTGTAATGACGTGATTCAAGTGACTTTTGTGGGTATTAAAAAAAAGAGTATTCCAAGCAACAGAAAAAAAAACAACTTTATTGGGCGGTTCTACATGCTACCGTGAACATTCTGTAGTCAAAAATGTTCGAGCTTGCTAGCAAGCTGCCAGACGAGCTATTAAATTAGTGGAGCTTAATGTCCCCGACTGCAAAGTGGATCAGTGGGTTAGGTGTAGCTACAGTGCCAATTCGTCTGCTGCTCGGATGTGAGTAGAGCAGTTTGCAACGTATCCCTGTGGGAGATTGTTTTGATGAAGCTGTCTATAGGTAAGTGAAATAAAACGGGAGCTAATGTGCTGGTCTGATCTCCCTGACCTTACCTATGCTGTACCTATAGTTAGACGCTGCTGTTTATAACCTCTGCGAGGCAGTGCCCGCCTGATTTAGAAACACAGCATGGATGTAAAGATAACATTTGAGCTCCGTGTGAAAAAGGGAAAAGAACGAGAGTTATACGACGATATCAGCGAGCGCTAACGTCAGCAGTTTATTTTCAGCAACGTGAACACCTGTGTGGGCCCTGTGCATTCGCATCACGCCCACACTCAATAGGTCACGCTAGTCTTTGTAAAGGGACCGTTCCTATCAGGTAACGACCACTCGGCCGTTGTACACACACTTCTTCCTAGGCATTCTGCGTTGTGGAAAGTGTGTCAGAGAAGCATGGCATCATGAGCGAAACTCCGTTCAAAGAGGTCATCTAGACATTATGGCGGTGCCGTGCTCGTGTTAAGTGAATAGCAAGCACACACCGGAAAAAAGGAAGTTCGTGAAAGGAAGAAAGCGTAGTTCTTCCGGGGCTCCGCACAGCTATCAAAGAAGATGTCTCCCGCGTTCCAGCCCATCTCGTGTGCAGCACGTCAGTGCACCTGTCTGATGAACTGTTCTGCCCTGCAGCCACGACGACATCTGACCATCAGCAGTAAGCCCAGTACTTCACCGCTCTGTTCTCCTGCACTTGTACAGCACCGACTATAGCTCCCCAGTATAGAACACTCTCTGTATTCTATGATCTTCGAGACGCTGCCTATATGTTTCGCCGGTTGGATTCCACTCGACGTTCTCTTCAGTCGCGCACATTTGACCCTGTCTCATCTTAGATCGCAGCGAGAAGACTTTCACAATCTCTGTTAATGGTTCTGACACTGTCGTGTTCACTGACCGCCTCAAGCCAGTTTTCTTAAAAATCTCTCTATCTGGATCGTCCTTTACCACCTATTGTTTAGCCTCCCATCCCAAAATCACATCCATCGCTTTATTTCCTTAAATACTCCTCTAGAGGGTATTACATAGAGGGTGGGTTTACAATGTCACCAATATCACCACATGTCACTCACAAAGAAAATCGGTTACATTAGTCAAGAATGTTGATGGACGTGTGACTGCTGCAATTTGATGGGTGTAGGCGTTCCACTCTGATGCTGCGCGCGGAATAAACGACGAGGAAAATGTAAAAGTACGCACACGTGGGCTTGACACGAGGTTCATGGCCGACGCGACGGGATATGCGTGCAGGGGCTGCGATGTAAGGTGGAACTGTAAAAAAAAAAAAATGCCGGACAAGGGCAGTATCGCATTGCAACGGCGAAGATATAGATTCGATAAACCGGATTCTGCTTTTAAAGATGATAACCTAACGTGGCACTGACACGTGCAATGAATGAATCTAGCAGTGAGGTTTCTAACTGCTTCCAGAGCAATGGCGAGTAAGATTGGTGTGGGCTCCAAGTTGCCAATGCGTACTCGAGCCTAGGTCTGACGAGCGATTTATACGCTAGAAGTTTTACATGCATGTGGGGCATGGCGGATGTTGTGTTTCAAGAATGCAAGGGTTTTATTGGCAGATGATATGACGGTAGTAATATAAGTACGCTAGGACAGGTCACTGTATAAGGTTATACCAAAGTATTTACATCAGTTAACGTCTTCCCCGCGAACACCAGAAATTGTGTACGGGAAATGAAGGAAGCCAGAACGGCGCGAGAAGGTTACAGATTCACATTTATTAGGAATAAGCGTAACTATAGCCATTGTTGCACCGGTTTAAAACGTGGATAAGCTCAATCTGTTAAGCTTGTTTGTCGAGGGCGTCACTCTTAGTGTGATGAATGCCGCAATCCTCAGCAAACACACACATGTTAGTTGATATGATTGAAGGTGCATCGTCAAAATAAATCAAAAACGAAAGGTGCCCAAGAGCGGAATCCTTGCGGTAAACCTGAGGTTACTGGGAGGAATTCAGAGGTTTTGTTAGTAATAAGAATGGTTTGACAGCGATTGTCCATGAATGCCTTCATCCAGTCTGCGAACATATTCATGGAACAGCTTGAAGCGGACCTGAAGCGGCCGCTATCGTTGTGCTTTAAGTGTACCCTGTTTTGTGGGCACAGGTTGGCCAAAAAAAGCTAGTTTTGCCTTTCACAGTACTGCTACTGTGTTCTTTAACGTCACTACCACGTGACAATATCATACCTTTTCAAACCCCACAGCTATATTTGTTACATCGACTACATATCTATAATATGGGAAGACTGCACAAGCACCCTAACAGACTTAATTAGTCATTTCAATCGCTTTCACCCGATTATTAAATTTACTGCTCACCACTCTCCTAGTCAAATAAACTTCCTCGACACGACGGTCTACATAGAAAACGGAAAACGGAGAAAAACACTTTACCGGAAGCCAATGGATAGCCAACAATATTTAGACTACAGCAGTCATCACCCGCGTCACTGCAAGCAAGGAATTTTTGTCGGACAAGCGATACAAATAAGAATTTGCAGCGAAGATAACGATTACATCCACGACCTAAACGACTTAAAACAACGCCAGCAGAAAGAAACCATCCGCAATTTGTTCTCGATAGAACTTATGATGTCGCGTCAAGATTAGATAGACACTCGGAATTAGCTAAGAAAACACCTACACCATAATCTGACAGACACCTGCCTCTATAACAAAATATTTTAATGCGCTCCCAAACATAAACAACTTCCTACGAAAACACCACCCAATAATATCAAGTAGCGAGTGTCTGAGAAAAGCGTTCCCGGGTGTACCAAGGGTTACCTATCGCCGCAACAGAAACTTTAAAGACATGTTAGTGCGCGCAAAAGTCAGCTAACATCATTCCCCCATAAGAAAAACATGTTGTCGACCAAGATGCAAAACCTGCAGGGACCTTCACAGTGGCATTAAAATTAAAAGCGCCGCAAATAATTGTACACACGAAGTCAAAATTAGCTTTACTTGTACAATATACCGGCGAAACGGGACAGTCAATGGCCGTCAGATTAAACGGACATCGCGTGGACACCGCTAAGAAGCTTTGCAAAGCTGTCACCGAGAATTTCAACCAACCAGGGAATAACTTTGATGACTTTAAACTCTGCATCTTACAGTCAAATTTGCGTTCTGAACGAAACAGAAAATACGGAGAATCATACCTTATCCATAAGTTCAAGACATTGCAATCAATATGCATAAAAATTTCAAACGGAACTTTAGAATCTATTCGCCATGTTAAATTTCGAGCTAGGCAACAACACTTAGTTTGGTTGCTCAGTGTTTTTTTCCCCTTCATTTTGTGCTTTTTCGTTTCTTTCTTTCCTTTTCTTCCTTTTATTTATTTATTCATGCAATTTCAGTATATATATATATATATATATATATATATATATATACATATATATATATATATATATATATATATATATATATATATATATATATATAATAGTCATATCATAAGAAGCCAACAAACACTAACACCAAGGACAACATAGGGGAAATTACTTGTGCTTAATAAATGAAATGAAGAAACGATGAACTAATGGAAATTAAAGTGTTAATAAATGTAACTTTGGCAACAGCGCCCGAATCTTTGCTTATCCTGCACAACGGGCAGGTGCCGCAATTTTGTAGGTTGTCATCGTCATCGTCTGCGTACCAGGAGTGCATGGGTACAAAAAAAAATCTCCGGAGTATTCACCACTCTTGTGCAGATATTATACACCGCTTCCCAAGAGATTAAGATTAGCGAGAAGGCATAGTGTTACGAGATGGGAGGGGATGTATTTAGAAGACTGGGCGCTAAACCAGTAAATGGGATGAAGCCGCCAGACGAAAAACGAAGTCTTCGTCTTTCATTTCTTCCACCGCTCCATCTCCTTTTCTTCTTGTGTACATACACACGGTCACATTGCTCTTTGTGCAGACGGAGACCGCTACCCGAGTGAAGTGGCCTGCTGCTGGGTGTATGGTTTGAGCCTGGCGACATACGTTACTTTAGTCCAGGCAGGCCTGCGTCCATCTGTTGTCAGGCGCGCTATGGTATAGTTCACCTTGCTTAGGCAGCCGAGTGTGAGAATAGGGCCAACATAGTGCGCCAGAAGTTTTGTGCACAGACAACGCTTCAATACCGGGGTCCACAACCAAACCAAGTCACCAGCGGCGTAGGTAGCCGCGGTGGTGGCTGTCGTATCTTGCTTTTGATGTATTCTGCGAAGATAGCGTGCGTAGCTAATAAAGCCAACGAAACTTTTTGGCACGAAAGATGGTCTCAGCGAAAAGGAGAAAGAATGAACTGCAGCAAGTCGTTTCGTGCTATTCTGAAGCATTAAGGCGAAACCCATCTTTAGATCATTCAATAAATGTTTATTCTCTCTTTGTTTCGCAGTGTTCTGCGCTCGCCGTATACGCAGACCACATAATGCTATTGTCACACGGAGGCTCGATCGTAGGGGGAAAACAGGAGAGAGAGAGAGAGAGAGAGAGAGAAACAACTTTATTGAGCCGAGCTCGACATCTTCTTAAACGCCGTCGATGGAAGTGGTTCCCTCTTCACGGGACCCATATGCTTCCCTAGCCGCCTGGCCCCTGGAGATCAGGACGAGCTGGTCTTCCAGGGCGGTGCTGGTTAGCAAGGTCTCCCATCGCTCGGTAAAGGTGGATGAGGGATGGGGTAAGGTAGCGGGGCAGTTAAGAGGTGGGGGGATCGCCTTGATGAAATCGCATACTCCAATGACGTGTTGGAGCGTGCCTAACTGAGTTTTGCAGAAGTTACAATCCTTCTCGTACCTTTCCGGGTACAGCTTGCTTTGAAGGCAAGGGTGCGGGAAGGATCCTGCCTGTATTTGCCTGTAGATCGCTTGCTGTTCTCTGCTAAGCGATTTGTGAGGATCGGGGTAACGGCGCCTCTCCGTCTTATAATGGTTCGTAATGTCTCTGTAACTAAATATGGACTGTGGCTCACCTTCCTCAACCCGGTGTTCCATCTCTCGGGCGAACTGGTGGGCAAGTTCGTTGCCCTCCAGCCCAGAGTGAGCCGGTGTCCATATTAACTCAACTTTCCTTTCAGGTACGTCGCGTTTACTTTGGAGGAACAGGACACACGGCAGAAGGCGATTAAGACAGTGGAACACTTTTATCTAAAGGCAGGCATGAAATGCACACCGGAAAAGTCGGAATATATACGAGTGAAAGCAAAATACTCGTGAACGGACTACCCGGATATAAGCTTAACATTGTACGGGCAGCTGATAAGACAAGTACAAAAATCAGAATACTAGGCACATGGATACAAAACGACGGCAGGGTATCGCACACGCTACACACATTAAAGCAAAGCACAACCAATGTGGCCCGAATGGCGCACTGAGTCACAAAACAACGAACAGGCTTCAAAGAAGCGGAGGCGGTCAGACTCGTGCAAGCATTTGTTATAAGCAGGGTGACACATAGCGGCCGCTTTCAGAAACTAAATAAAGCCGAAACGACCAAAGTGAACTCCATCATCAGGGCAGCGTATAAGGCCGCTTTGGGACTACCAAAACAACACGAGTACTGAAAGATTGCAGGCTCTTGGTATTTCCAACACTTATGAAATACAAGCCACGGCGGTGGTGACGGCACAGAAAGAACATTTGAATTCAACACAGCAAGGAAGGTTCCTGCTGCAAAAGTTAGGATATTTCCTGAGAGCACAGTACAGCGGGAAAGAAGTTTTGCTACCCAGACAAACAAGAGGAAAAAGTTATAGTTTCACCAACACCAAAGAATATGAGCACGGAACACCACCAAAGCAAAAGAAAAGCGCAATCGAAGGCTTTAGAAGACACATATGGAGGAAATCCAGACATACTACATGAACGTGAGTAGAGTTGTAGCAGACAAATTCACAGTTATAGACCTCAATAGGTCCGCAGAGATAACTGCTTCCATTCTGAATCTGTTCGACCTGCACGGCGGAGGCAGCAGCCATAGCGCTTGCCCTTCTAGATGCAGAGGTCAAAGAACAATCTGCATTGGTCATGGCGGAATCCCAGACAGGATGCCATTCGTTAATTGCGGGTACCATCGCACACAAAATTCACAGAATGCTAGGCACCACTCTAAAATGGCACAACGCGACAATATGGCACCCGGTGCACTCTGGACTTGAGGGAAGCTAGAGGCCGGACCGAACTGCTCGAGGAATAAGCATCCGAGCATGGGTCGGGCTTTTCGAAGAACCCCCGGTCCACCCGCACAGCAACCTCACAAACCAAAGAAAAGAGAGACGAAAATACAGCCGCCGAAACCCCGACCTTACGGGAGGGCAGGCTAAGGACTGGCGCCGCTTACAAACAAGTACATATCCACTGTTACAAGTACTTAGATACACCCTGCACTCTATGGAGATACGTGTCCTTGGTGCGGGGAGCGTCCAACTCTTGCCCACGTCACGTGGGCACGTAAACTACGGCCTCGAAATTCCAATCCGCTCTTACGGCGCAAATGCCGAGTGACAGGTAGTGGGAGGTTTGGCTTGGTAACGAAGATCTAGAGAGCCAGAGAGCTGTTCTCGATCAAGCCCAGCGAACCGCGGAGACCATTTGAGCCCTGGACTGAGGGACCCGCCCAGCGGCTAAAGCCCACAACATAAATAAAGTTTATACTACTTTCTCAGTGCTGAAAGTGTACGTAGTAAACGGTAGAATCTCATCCCAGTTCCTATGATTTGATGCGACGTACATTAAGCACGTTTGTAAGCGTTCGGCTGGTATCATATGTCAGTTCATTTGTTTGAGGATAGTGTAGCATCGAATGTTGGGAGGTAGAAGCGCACAAGTGTAGCAGCTTTTTCACAACATCTGCCGGGAACTGGTACCCCGGGTCACTGATTATCATTCTAGGTGGTCCGTGCCGAGGGATGTTGCAGTGAAGCAAGAAAAGAGAAACTGCGAAAGCAGCGGTGGAATATGGACTATGGTAGTATGGTATCCAGCGGTTACCCTCAGAGAAAAGTGAGAAAGGGTCCAGAATATCAATGCCAAGTTGCTTGAAAGGGGAGCTGGGAGGCAGCAGAGGCTAAAGTTGACCGGTGGTAGCGTTGGGCTACCGTTTAATGGCGCTGACACGCCGTGCAGCTGACAACCTATTGTTGGGTAGTCTGCCATATTATGGGTCAATAAGAGCCCTTAATCTGGCACAGTGTCCGCCCTGATTCCATGTGGCCAGAGGTGGGGTAAATGGGCATAACACGTAGCAAAGAAAAGCGGAGGCTTTCCGGAACCACCACAGGGATGCGCCAGTTGTAGTGTAGTTCTTTTTGTATAGTAAGCCATCGCGAACATAAAACCAAGGTCATAGTGTAGAATGTCGTGTGTCGTAAATGCACGGCTGCAAACTTGGGTCCTTCTGCTGTTCAGCCTTGAAAGTGTCACTGTAGGGAAAACCAGGTATCAGGGAAGCGGCGTAATCGTCAAAGTGTTCCGCGTAGCTGTCCGTGAAACCAAGTGGCGTCGTTGAAAGGCAGTCAGTGTCAGCATGGCACCGGCCGGTCTTGTAGGACACAGTGAAGTCATGTGAAGTCTTAGGGCCCAGCGCGCAAGCTGATTAGAAGTGTCACGCTAAGTTCACCATCCAGGGTAGTGAGTGGATGTCCATGACAACTGTTAAGTGTCGGCCATACAAGTTTAAAAAATCCGCTGAAATGCAGAGATTACGGCGAGCATTCCTGTTCGGTCAGGTTGTAATTACGCTCTAGCTTTATTAGTGAGCGGCTGGCGTAAGCAATAACATGTTCTGTGCCACCACAGCGTTGGGAAAGGACTGCACCAATTGCCTCACGAATAGCATCTGTGTGAACTTCTGTTGATGTGGAAGGGTAAAAGTGTCTAAGTATACACATGAAAAGAAGCTTAAACTGTCAAAAAGAGGTGCCACATTCGGCAGCCCAGTCGAGGGGTGGCTCCTTTTCTATAAGAAATGTCAACGGGTAAGCAAAGACAGGAAACCAAGGAATAAAACGGCGCACGTAAGAAGTCAGTCTCAAGAAATTGCGCAGCTCCTTCACAGACCGTGGTGGCTGAAACACTTCAATGATCTCAGTCTTCTGTGGACTCGGTTGCATGCCATAGTTAACCACTGGATGAGCTAACATCAATGCTTGCTGCTCACCGAAATGACACTTATTTGAGTTCAGAATTTGTCTAGCGTTCTCGATACAGTTGAGAACAATATAAATGTGCTGAGTATGTTCACTAAGTGGCGAGGATCTATGACGTTTATTGGCGCAAGGGCCAGAAGTGGCCAAAAGTGCCGCTGTGTGCACCTAGTGTGCGACCAAAAATAACAATGCCACCGAGGTAGCGCATGCAAATCCGTCACTTTAAGCTACGAAGAATTGCAACCACAAACTGGTAAAACGTTGCGGGGGCGTTGCACAGCTGGAACGCCTTCACGTTGAACTCGTAGAGTACAGCTACAGTCACGAACACCGTTTCTTCTTTGACCGCCGTGTCCATCGAGAGCTACCAATAATCTGAGAGAAAGTCAACTGAAGTACGAGGCCGGATGGAGGCAGTCAAAGGCGTCATAAATTCGCGAAAGGGGACACGAGTGTTTTTAGTGATCGCTTTGTGACGTTGATGGTCCACAAAAAACCTCCATGACCCATCTTTCTTTTTGATGAGCATTACTGCCCAATCATAACGACTGCATGGCTCCTGAATTACTCCCTTTTGAAACATTTCGCCAGCTTGCTCATCGATTATCTTGTGTTCTGGTGGGGAGACTCGGTAAGGCTTTTGTCTTATCGGATGTACAGTACTTGCGTCGATCGTCTGACTTGTGCGAGACGCAGGGATCGAAGGTACTTTGGCATGCTACAAAAAGGCGATCACACGCAAATGTCTCGAGAGAACATCGACTAAGGCACGGCACTGACTGTTAGTGAGTCACTTGTTGACCATGCGAAGAACGCGAGAGTCTGCAGATCCTAGGTTTACCACCTTGCCCAAAGTTCCTGTGTTGGCCAGAGAGTCCATTCTTAAATTTTAAGCCATCGGGAAGCATCGCGGGCTTCATGGAGTAATTCCCAGCTAACAAACCGGCACGTCTGTGCTTCACAAGTAATATGTAGCGCGGGATCACGGTATTTTTAGCACAGACCAAACGAATAGGCTCTACAGGGGCATCAAACATAGCGTGCGTGATGATGGCACTAGCAAGTTGAAAGTAGACAACTAACAATGCTGGCACAATGACATCTCCAAAGACAGAAAGCGTACTTTCGTGGCAGAGGCTGCTGTCCTCCAAGAGTCCAGACGGAAGGTTGCCGCGTACTGACAGCTGCACATTTCCAGAGTTAACTGTAGAACTACACTGCTTAAAAAAGTAAATATCTAAAATTACATTGTGAATGTGCCGGAAAATCATTACGAATCGGCAGTAAAATGCATCTTGCCAATGTAATACGTCAACAGTAAACACGGCAACAGAACGCAATTCCTCACCTACTCCGAAGAGAATTCCTGCTTGATCATCTAAAATATCCCTTTGTAGGCTAGTGTTTTCTTAAATACAAGACTCGTTACTGAAATACTTGCAGTCATGTTCCCCAAAGCCATCATGGACATCACATCAACAAGTATGTGCACCTTGTTCCTTAACAGAAGAACGAGAGGAGGCTGCAGCGAATTCGTTGCTGGCAGGAAATTTCCAGCAACGTCACTCCCATCGGCTGCGCATGGTTAGTTTTCCGGTGGTGGCGACGGCGAGGGCCACCGTGGCGATGAGAAACGGCGTGAAGGAGGCGCCGGTGGTGGTGTCAAACACCAGTCAGAGGCCGGTGAAGCATTTCTGAAGATAGGTAGACGGAAAGTACTGTCCGGTGTCGTGTGAGTCGGCCATTGAGCACAGGAGGAGGGGGCGTCTCAGAGGCGAGGGCGCACAGTTGGTGGCTCGTACCGAGGTGACTAACGGCGTCCGCAGAAGCGTGGGATGTGGCCAGGTGCACTACAGATATAACACACAGGGGAAGGCAGAAGTCGACGCACGCGCGGCTTTTTGAAGTAGGCAGGCACGTCGGAATGCGGGGAATCACCCAACCTGGTCTCCCCACCATAATCACTTGATGATCGTCGATACTGGTCGGCGGAATGAGGGCGGGGACGGTAGTCACATCTTGCCGACAATGGCGCCACTGCACATGGAGCTTCCGCGCAGTAGTCGAAATCCGCAGCATTCACCGATTGCCGAGTGGAAGTACGCGATGAGAATGCGGTGTTCTGCGACGAGTTGGCACGCGAGAAACGCGGCGCCGGCGAAAGCACTTCTTCGCGTCGGAGCAGCTCTTCACGAACGATTTGGCGTATCGTCGAGGTAAGTTCCGACGTCGGGCTCACTTCAACGCTTACCACTGTTGTCGAGTTGGCCAAACGTCCGGAATCACTAGTTATTCGGCGCATCTTCATGGTTTCGAAGGTTCGGCAAAGTCGTGTGACGTCGCACACCGAGCTCAAATTATCGTTGCTGATAAGGAAGTTATATACGTCTTCAGCGATCCCCTTGAGTAGATGGATAACTTTGTCTTTTTCTGACATGCTTGGGTTCACCTGCTCGCACAGCCTCACGATGTCTTGAATATATGCGGCGCAAGTCTCACCAGCACGCTGGGCCCTCTGGGCAAGAGTCAACTCTGCGCGCTTTTCCTTGGAAGTGGTGTCACCGAAGGTGCTTCTGAGTTCTTCAACGAAAGTGCTCCAGTTTGTCAGTGTGTCCTCGTGTTTCTTGTACCAGACGAGTGCGGCATCACTTAACGAGAACACTACATTTATAAGCTGGGCCTCCGAGTCCCAATTGTTGCTCCTGCTCACTCTTTCGTAATGGGTCAGCCATTCATCGATGTCTTCCCCAGTTTTTCCTCTGTAGGTGCGTGGCTCCTTGTGCTGTTGGCAAGAACCAGAAGGCGATGACAACATAGTGTCTGCGTCGCAGTAAATGCCAGGTAGCGATTATGAAGGACCAGCAAAGCGGTGACCACGGCGAAAACTTGATGGGGAAGGTTCCGCGGCCAGAGATGGTAACCAGCACCTCCCCCGGAAATATTACAAAGCGGGAGGAATTTATAGACAAGGCTCGGTGCTAAAGCACTGCATGGGACGAGGCCGCCAGCCCAAGGAGTCTACTTACTCTTCCGGCACTCCTTCTCCTCTTCTTCTTGTGAAGAGATGCACTGTTACAATATTGAAGATGTTGCTGCAACAGCAGCTGACATCAGCCCCAGAAGAAAAAAATTTCGCCACTGGAAGAAAGGTAGTATGTGTAAGGAGCCCTTAATGTGGTGTTCCGCTGGCGGCTTTCACGAGGACTTCGTCAATGTAGGCTGCCAGGTGATCTTCACCATTCCTTATATAGTTAGCGGTGGTCAGCCACTCAGAAGAGAATATGCGGACGTCAGAGAAACGATGCCGACTAAATGGCGCGCCTGGACGAGAAAATTTCACTCAGCCATCGCTGTCGCTTTGTAAGACCTAGGGCAGAAAATAAGAGCAACATTGTGGCCGGCTCACCTGTCTTGTGTGCTTCCTGAATCGAAGCACTTAAAAAGGAAGGCGGTTAGGATTTCTTATCAACGAAAAGTAAACATGTAAAGTAATGTTTTTTTCTTCTTGCTAGTCTACCTTACACTATGCAGTCATGCATTATGTAGTTTCCTGACGAGCAAATGGTAAAACAAATATCTTAGCTATACGATTCCTTGCCCAGGAAGTGACAGGGGACCGCTACCGCTTCCCGCTTAGAACGGCTAAATATACTTAATCCGAGATCTTGTTTAGCGGTATCATATGCGTCTGCGCCTAACAAAATCGGCTGAGAAAAAAGCTGCCAAGCAGAAGCACGCGTGCGCAGACCCCCAGATTCAAACATCCGCAAACTCAAGATACTCGAGTAACTGTCCGAGAGGTCGCATGACTTTAGGCACATCAATGTACAGATGATCTCGTGTTTATCCGTACAAACAGAAAAGAGTCCTTGAAAACGAACAAGCATACACGTTGAAATGCGCAGACATGGTCTATATATTGTCACGTTCTAGGGTAACAGGCGACCGTTAATTGACGCGTTGAGCCCGCATCTCTAACCATCAACTGCGCACACGAAATACACGAGCGCCCGCTCGTGGATCGGAGAGTCTTCGTCTGCTTCTTCACTGACATCCATCAAAGCAGGTGCCGGCGCATGACGCGTGGGCTGGCGCGGGTTTTCTTCTGCTTTATAATTGTGCGGCGGCTGTTGCAAGGTGTGTCATTATTCTCCCCCCTTCCGAAGAGCATTCACTCGATGCTAAAGGAAGCACACACACTACAGCGTGAACGTAGAAGTACACGAGTGAAGAAACATGCACCACGCACGAACGCTTACTGACGAACAGTCATAGAACGCATGGTAGGGTCACTGAGGCGCAAAATGATCGACTAAGACCAAAATAAATAAAACAAAAGAACAACATGGTCCAAAAACAACCGTGCTTTTCGACTGCGGTGTGGTTTCAGCCGCACAACGTGCGCAATCTGGGATAGCGTCTTTCGACGTCGAGTTGGCTGGCTTCCGCCAGGAAGAACTTCGTAACCGACGTCACTCCCTCGCCGCAGCACTTTGTAAGGTTTGAAGTACCGGCTGAGAAGTTTTCTCGGATATGCTTTTGGAGCGGACAGGAGTCCACACCAGAACCCGATCTTCTTGTTGGTACGCGACTTGTGGATGACGGATGTTGCAATGTCGTGCGTCGATGCAGGGTTGTTTCTTTATTTTCGTGCGAACCAATTGGCGTGCTCCTTCGGCGCGCTGAACGAAGAGCTCGGCGTCTTGGTCAACATGATCAAAAATGGCGCATGGGAGCATCGCTTCAAGCATATGGTCTGGACTTCACGACGGCAAACAAGGTAAACCGGTGGGAAGCGTGTGGTCTCCTGCGTAAGGCTGGTGTATGCAAACGCTACGTACGAAAGAACTTCATCCCACATTTTGTGCTGTACGTCTACACACATAGACAGCATGACAGTCATCATTTTTATGAGCCTTTCGGTCTTAACCTTGGGGCGATAGGCGTCGTGTAACTTAATTGGAAAACGTCTTCAATGAGCCGTGCCGTAAATGCTGTTTCTCGGTCGGTAATGACGAACGATGGGGCACCATAACAAAGTACGAGGTTGTGTACAAAAAAAATTGCGCAACCTCGCAAGCAGTGTCTCGAAGCAGAGCCTTTGCCTCAGCACAGCGCACTAAATAATCTGTGGCGATGGTTTTCTACTTCCCGAAGATGACCGAGGAAACGGGCCCAAGAGATCCATGCCGACTTGGTCAAATAGTCTTCGTGGTAGGTCAATTGTTTTTAGTAATCCCGCAGGTTTCACAGCTGGCGACTTCTGGCGCTGGAACTCATGACAGGCTTGGACATACCGTTTAACACAACTGGCGAATTTCGGCCAATAGTACAATTTTCGCACTCTAGCAAGGGTTCTTTTGTAGCTCACCTGGCCAGACGAAGGTTCGTTGTGGAAGGCGAACAGGATTTCGTCACGTAACTCTGCTGCCACGACAAGAAGGTAGCTTTTGTTGCTGGCAACATAGTTCTGATACAATACGCCGTGTCGTAAACAAAAGGACGACAGTCCGCGAACTATTTGCCGGGGCAGAGAGGCGTTACAGCCTTCCAGAGGTTTGGTGATATAGGGCGTAATTCCTTATTTATGCGCTGTTGTTTGGACAAAAATGTCACGCTTACAGCCCCATGGAAAGCGCTGTCGTCCTCAATGTCTTGATTCCGCAGGTTCAAACGCAAGATAATCGATGAGCTAATTGGCGAAATGTTTGAAAAGGGAGTAATTCAGCAGTCATGCAGTCCTTGGGCGGCTGCAGTGATACTCATAAGAAAGAGAGACTGGACACGGAGGATTTTTTTTAATTATTAAGGCCTGAAGGCGATCATTGAAAAGACACCTATCCCCTTCCGCGGATTTATGATGCCTTTGACTGCCTCCATTAGGCCTGCTATCTTAGTTGACTTTCGCTCAGATTATTGGCACAATCCGGTGGACACAGTGGTCAAAGAAAAAACGGTGTTCGTGACATCAGCTGGACACTATGAGTTCAACATAATTGCGTTCGGGCTGTGCAGCACCCCCGCAACCTTTGGCCATTTTGTGGTTACAATTCTTCGTAGCTTAAAGTGGGAGATTTGCATGTACGACCTCAGTGACGTTGTTTTTTGGTCGCCCACTTGGTGCACACAGTGGCACTCGTTGGCCTCATCTGGTCCTTGCGCCAATAAACACCAAAAATTATCACCACTTAGTGCCCCCAATTAGCGCATTTATATTGCCCTCTACTGTATCGAGAACGCTAGACTAATTTTGAAGTCACATAAGTGGTCATTTCAGTGAGCGGCTAGCACTGATTTTAGGTCATCCCGTATGGCATGCAATCTGGTCCACAGAAGAGTGAAGCCATCGAAGCGTTTCAGGCACCACGATCTGTGAAGGAGCTGCGCAATTTCTTGGGACTGGCTTCTTACCTTCGCCACTTAATTCATCGATTTGCAGACTTTGCTTACCAGTTGACATATCTTCTGCAAAAAGCCGCACTTTCGCCCGAAAGGCGAGGCGCCGGTCCTGATTGCGACTTAATAGGTAGCTGTGCTAAGTAAAGATACTAGCCTTATTGGTCGTGTAAACTTGTAAACGTTCGCTTACTAACTAAATTAACAATGATAGAATATGTAAGCGCGACTGAACGAGGACGCAGAAAGAAACAGACACACATAGACAGCTCTCTCTGTCTGTGTCTGTTTCTTTCTGCGTCCTCGTTGAGTCGCCCTTACACATAGTATTCTATACATTCTAAAAACAGTTGCACCCTTTGGGGTGTATATTTGCCACAAAACCATAATCGTCATCTCTCTTGCCCGCATTTCCTTTCTTTAACGCTGCGAGCCCAGTACTTCCAAGTTAGGAAGGACATGCGCGTTATCAGCATGACAGAGCATTCCCGACAGGAATGTAACGAGCGTAGCGTTTTCAAGAAAGTAAGCGCAAGCAAGACAGATGACGATTATTGTTCCGTGGAAAATATACACACCAAAGGGTGCAACTGTTTTTAGAGTGTATTCAAACCAACTAGCCCGCCAACGTATTTTAACAAAATGAACAAGCGCGTTGTCACGCTTCCACAGGTAAACATGAACGCATCTTGCTCGATAAGCGCGGTATCTCATTGCCAAAACGTTGCAGTGAGGAATAGCAGCAGCAGCAGCTATCGAATTTAGCTTCTTGTATGTCTCGCTACACGCATACATGCACAGCACAGCACTGTTGGACAGCACTGTCCTTCCCTCGGCGGCAACACATTGTCTTGATGCCAGCGACGCGCTAAATATGCACCATCATTGCGTCCTGCATCGCTTCTGCGACCAAGCAAGCATTCGGCAGCACACGTTCGCTGCTATATTGACACTAAAATTTTAAACTGCTTGCCTTCGAAAAAACAGCGTGAATAAAAATCGAAAATGTACTAGCCACAGGGAACATACTCACGGGGCCATACTATTGATGACAGCATCACAAAGGGCTAGGTGCGGTCAGGTTGCTTTACAGGTTTGCAACGAATGACTCACGGGATAGTTGGTTCATTATCACAGAAAGGACAGCTCTTCGAGTTGTCAGCGTAGTGTGCGTGGCGTTCCTCCTTTGTGTCCCGTCTTGAAGAACTGTTCTTTCCGTGACTTTACAAATGTTCTTTTATGCGTCAGTTAAGCTTTCCAAGAGCGCTTACTTGGAAAATTTTTATTCGCATGGCTCTTACAGAAGCATGTTTATTCAAAATTTATCTAAAATAATCTCGAGGACGGGCTCCAAACTGCTCATTATATTTAGCCACCTACGACCAATTACTGAAAATTTAATGAACGTAGATTTGTTATATACGCACACAACTTCTGAACTTACACCACATTCTGAAGTTACCAATCTGAACATTCGAATGATAAAATGTCACCAATACTTGTATTGGTTTAACGGTTTTGTTTAGTGTAGTTAAAGGTAGCCGGAATATTGATGGTGTTGTAGGCTTCTTATAAAGCAAATGTGAAAGCTTGGACAGGTTTTCTTGGCGCAAATAAACTTCATGAGCGTAAGAGGAAGCTTTAGCTCGGGCCCAACTCCGACGCTGCCTATTCAAATACACTTAAAATGCAAAAACGCTTTTCTGAGATAACCGCTGGACCGATTTTAATGAAATTTGTTGCATTTGAGAGAGAAAGCTAAATTCTAGTGAATTTCGGAAGCGGAAATTTCGATATATGGTCTAAATTTTATGAAAAAGATTTTCAAAAATACAAAATTTTGGAAAATATAGAAGCACGAAGTTTCCAATTAATGACTCTGCATCGAAAACAGATATTGCGGTCCTGTAAACAGCATCCATTAGATCATTCAAAGCGGATAAATTCGATTGTGAGTATATATCTTACATGAATTTGTTACGTTGTTTACAAGGGTTCTGCAAAAGCTGTATTTTCATATTACTACATTTTTTAGAATCATGTCTAACATATCAATTTTGTCCGCTTTAGATGTACTATCAGCTGCAATTCCCAGAATCGTGATATCGTTTTTCTTTGCTGAGGTACTGAATTGTAAACTTGATAGTTTCGTTTTCTGAAAATGTTCGATTTTCGCCAATTGTCAATAAAAATTGACAATCTAAATCGAAAATAGGAAACCAACAGTCACTAGATCTTATGTTTTGCTTTCCAATGCAACAAACCGTGTCAAATTTGGTGCAGTGGTTGCCGAGAAAAACGAATTCTCCTTTTACGTGTATTTAGATAGAAGCACCCGAGCTAAATCTTCCTCTTAAGCCCATGTGACCAACCGTGCACTTCTGCCGTTATAACCGAATCGCCTACATTATACAAGAAGCACCTCAGCGCTAAGGTAGATCACACAAAGTGCGCGAGGACATTGTGCGCGCTCCCGATTAGATTTCGGAGCGTTGGTGGTATCAGGCTCGGTTTCCTGGCATTCTCAAGAATAAAGACAGTTGCCTGGGGGGCAGCATCGAATACATTTTCAGTACTTTATAATACATGGATCAGCGCGGATATGTACGTTAGAACGAAAAGTACTGAAATAATAAGGTGAGGGTCTTGCGGCATATATTTTGGCTGTCTAATGTTAAGATCTAAAGAAAAAATTTTGATTTTGTGACAGTTAATGCTGACACGAAATATGAGCTTCAACACAGTGCCCGTGGTGGAACTGGTCCCTCGACTACAGGGCTGCATTGAACCACGAAATGTTCAGTTGATGGATACCAGTAATTGGCAAGTGTTTAGCTCTTGAATTATTGGTATGTCGGTGCCGCTGTGCAGTCTTGGGGGCCCTTTTTAGTGCGAGCACTAAGTTTCAGCTAATATTCAAAGCAACTGTACACTATTTTTCTTGGGGGGGGGGGGAGCTTTTTTTTAGCGTCTGACCACTGTTCCAAAGTTATCGGTTAGCTCAAGACGCGTCTGCATGTGTTTCTAATATCCAGTATGTTGTCACGGATTCAATAGCGAATGAGCATCATCTTATCAGATTGCGCGCGTGAAGCGAGTACTGGCGTACACTCTCCATCACATTTCAGGACCCGAGATTGCGCTGCAATGTACGAGCATTCCAATCTGACAAACAGGTGCCTTGATCCGTAGATCAGATTCAACGGAAGCACTACTTTGCGAGCAGCCCTCGTTGTGCTTTGAGTGATGTTTTCTTTTCCAGCGTAAGCTCACCTTTATAATAAGTTATATTCGTGACTCACTCTTTTGGAACTGTCTTGTTCTTCTCATCACTAAAACTTCACAGTATAGACGTGCTCCATCTTCATTGAACAAATACTGGGAAATGGACTTGGGACTTTTGTTGCGTGCACGCTTGCACATTTACCCCAACAATTCATTTTTCATAACTTACGTTTTAATTGAGGAGAGTGTTAAAGACAGCAGCCTTATATAAACAGGGTGCCTTAATAATACAGAAAATTTAAATGCTCATTAGTCGGCTTCCACCTCATGGTAAGGAATTTCAATAAGGATATCCTTATGATAATTAAAAGCCTATCCTCTTGACAACGTTTCATCTGAGTTTCCCCCTTTGCAAGCTGATACCGACTTGATGGTGCTTCGTATCGTGGGCCCTTGACATATGTCCAACCGTCAAACAAATGGTTATTCTGAATGTTTCATTTCAGGAAGGCGTGCTACCCTCCTGCCTTTCACTCCCGTTCGCAAACACGCATAAGAAAGTGCTGCGTGAAGAGCACAGTTAGTCCAAACCCACGAGCTACCGTAACTCACCTCGCCTATATCGCTGTCATTTAGGCTTAGATAAGAAATGTATATTTTAAATCGACGCATCACGAATCCGAAAAGAGGTACTCGCGACCAGCCCAGCCAGGTTTCTTTCATTTCATAGACAATATGTTAGACAATATAGATTTCATGGTAGACAATATGGAGAACAGACAAATCCCGCATATATTACTGCACAATAATTTTAAATATCGGTGTTCCTTCAGGCACATGGATAACCGTGACAGGAGACTACTTTGGGAACTAACTGCAAGTACCATATATGTCATACCCAAACGTGTACCTGGGCCGGTGGCCAGTAAATGTGAGGTAATATTGCGAGCAGCTTCGGTCATAGCATGCTAACGGACGACGGCACAGAGACAGTTTGCTCAATTCTTGTGTCGTGCCTTTTGCGTCAAGGTGCAAAACGAACATATCCACGTATGTGTCTTAATACTTAAGCACATCTCGATTTGGAGCTGCTGTGGCAGCCCATGAGTGCGGGTATGTGTAAGGAGCTCTTAACCTGATGTTCCTCTGACGGCTTTCATGAGGACTTCTCAAAGAAGGCTGCCAGGTGCTCTTCACCATTCCTTATATGGTTAGCGGTGGTCAGCCACTCAGAGGAGGATATGCCGGCTTCAGAGAAACAACGCCGACTGAATGGCGCGTCTGGATGGGGAAAAAATATTAAGCCCCCGCTGCTCCTTTGTAAGGTGTAGGACAAAAGAGCAACGTTGTGGCCGGCTTTCCTTTCCCGTCTGCTTCCGGAATCAAAGAAAGCCGGTTAGCATTTCCTATCAACGAGAAATAAATGTGTAACGGAATATTTCATTGCCGTGCTAGCCTACTTTACGCTATGCAGTTTTCCATTATGTAGCTGCCTGGTGAGCAAATGAGGAAGCGAAGCGGTGTGGCTATACGAGCCTTTGCACAGGAAGTGACATAGGACCACTCCCACTTCCCGCTTAGATGGGCTAAATATACTTAGTCGGAGATCTTGTTTACTGGTTTCATATGCCTGTGAACGATATCGGGTGAGAAAAGAGCCTGCCGCCCACAAGCAGAAGCACGCGTGCGCAAACGCACACATTAACATAGCCACGTACTCAAGATACTCGAGTGACTGTCTGAAAGGTTGCTCGTCTTTAGGCGCGTCAATGTAAACATGATCTAGTGTTTACCCGCGCAAACACAAAAGAGCCCCTGCAAACGAAAAAGCATGCACGTTCATAGGCGCAGACACAAGTTTATATATACATATATGCATGTGCGCAGACACTACATATACGTCAACAAGTTTACCCCCATATACGTATGCGTGGGGGCCTCGGAAGTTCGGGCCCCGTCTAAGTTCTCTACGAGGGAGAGGGGGCAGTCTCCCTTCCCACACCAATGCCGATAACACCACCACCTATTTGCGCCCCAATTTGTCATTGCCAGGCCCCTGCCGCCCAAATATGAAGTTTCTGTTGCGTTCATCGTAAGTTCTCACTCGTTATCTTCTTCAATGAGCTAAAAGCTTGTTATATTATCATTCGCGTGGGCGTAGTCCGCTTTTAATAACTAATATTTTTGCGTAATAAGTGCCAATGCTGATAACTGAGGGACAAGCACATTAAAAAATAATTGAGCAAACTAATCTTCATTTCAACCGGTATACGGGCAGCTTCTACCTACAGAATTATCCGTCGTGGTTGCTTATGGTGGCTGTGGTGTTGGGCTGCACAGCCCGAGGTCGCTGGATCGAATCCCGGCCACGGCGGGTGCATTTCGATGGGGCGAAATGCTAAAACACCCGTGTAGTTAGATTTAGGTGCGCGTTAAAGAACCCCAGAAGGTGCAAGTTTCTGGAGTCTTCCCCTACGGCGTGCCTTATAATCAGGAAGTGGTTTTGGCACGTGAAACCGCCATTTTTTTTTCTACCCACAGAATATACAGCGTGTCCCACGTAAATTGAACCAAACTTTCAAAATATGCAAATGCAACGTAGCTGGACCGAACCAAGGTAATGTTCTTGGGCGTCGCTTGGACATACTCAGGACATTTGTTGCATTCCACCTAATTATTCCTAAATAATTAGTCATCTCAAATATTATAATTAGATGAAAAGTGTCAGTGAGAAAATTGTAGAACAACGTGAAAAACTTCCGATACAGCTTTCTCTTGTCCAATGCGTGTTACATAAAAGTGTTATTTTCCGAGCGTGAAAGAAGTCTGCCAATACACGCAAAGTGCCTCGAGCGGCCAGTCGCGCGGCAATATTCCGTGTATTTGTGGGCTTCTTTGACGCGCGACAAAACACTTTTATGTAGCACTTATTGAGCAACAGAAAGCTGCATCTGGAATTTGTCATGTCGCTCTACAACTTTTGACTGACACTTTTAATCTAATTATAATAATTAGGAAGTACATTAATTATTTAAAACTAATTATATCATTAAGGAAATGCAAAAATAATGTAAATATCTCCGAGTGACAGCAAAGAATATTATTTTGGTTCGATCCACCTACGTGGCATTCGCGTATTTTTAATGTTTGGCTCAAGATACGTGGACACCCTGTATACGTTGCTAAATATTCCTCTGTAAGCAATCTGCTGAAAGAGTCTGGTGCTGGGCCTGTTCGCACATAGATTGACCAAAGAGGAAAGCCAGCCTTCGAAGACGCGGGCACAAGAGGAGAGAAAAGGCAACCACACACGCTGGGACTCGCCACAGAGCGTTATGAAACACATTGTACGAAAAGAAAAGAAACCCACGCGCGCATGAGCCATACAAAACCAGGCAGTCATAAAAACATATTCGCGGTTCCGCCTGAAAGGCAAAGCACCAATTCCGATAGCAAATTAGTAGATAGCTTACGAAGTAAGGATATTAGTTATATCGGCCATATAAACTTGTAAACATTCACTAACTAAATTAACAATTATAGAATATGTAAGCGTGACTCCGGGACGTAGAAGGAAGCAGACACACAGAGACAGCGCTGTCTTTGTGTGTCTGCTTCTTTCTACGTCCTTGTTTAGTCGCGCTTACACATTCTATCATGGATTCAAACCAAGTAGCCCGTCAACGTGTTTTCGCGAAATTAACCAGCATGGTGTCACGAGCGCACAGGTAAACATGAACATATCACGCTCGATGAGCGCGGGAACTCGCTGTGAAAATTCTGGAGTCAGAAATCGCGGCAGCCGCAAGCGAATTAATCTTCAAGGATGTATGGAAGAGACGCTTGGCGCGTTGAGTCGTGCGGATGTGCTCGGTATGGGCTCCCGAGTTCTTGGTGTTTTACGAGCGACTATCTGTACCAGAAGACCCGTACCTGCTCCCACAAGGTCACAGAGAGTGCCTGGAATCCTGCCGCTGTTTTTCGAGGCCCGGAAGACCCCTTTTTGCCCCTTTAGGGGCACTTTCGTTCACCGGCCCCAACTAGTCGAGCTGGGCCTACTTCAGGCCTAGCGCGACTAGGGGCGCTATCGGCATCGCCTTCGGCCTCTGGAGCCGTCACCGACGTTGCCGCGATGGAGTACGCCGTAGACGGAGAAGAAATCTCTGCGGAGGAATATGAAGACCGAAGCCTATGGATAGGCTTCGGTAGTGGTGTCATCGGTAGTGGTGTCATCGTCCAGAGGAATATATGAGCGTAGCTTCACCGCCAAGTTCCGTATGTTTGCTTGTATCCGGCATTCGCATGCCAACGCTGTAGCATACGCCGCGGCTGTCTCCAATATACACGGAGCGGCAGGCGAGGAGGACATTGAGGCACCCTAGCGGGCGCTAAAGTCCCTTGATAATTTGAAAGTACCGCCGTTCTTTGAACTATGCCGCCGCCGAGCGACCTCCTCACCTCCTCCTCGCCCCTTGCGCGTACCCCCGCGGGAACCAGTTTTGGCCCCGATTTTCTGCACGACGATACAGTATTCTAGGCACTGTAACGACGATTGGTCTCCATGCCGTGGCTCTTGGAAACGCACCGATCTTGCGTTTTGCTTGTGTTTTTCTTTTTTGTTGGCGCCATTTTTCTCCTTCGCTCGCGGCTGGCTGAGTGCACCGAACGTTGAACGCGGTGTCTCTTGTGGTGTTGTGCTACCGCTATGCCGTGCTGTAGCGCATATAACTGCAGCAAGAAGCCTGAAGATGGTTATGCAGTTTTTATGATACCACAAGAAAAGCGGGACGGCTTGCGCAAAAAGCAGCGGCGGCACAACTTGGCCGAAATAATTTTATTCCGACAAAGAACAATGTTGTTTGCGAAGCAAGTCGCCTTTCGTATTGCTCGTATGAAAGCATCCCCTAATGCTTCATTTTTGTTTTATTCCTCCGGCCGGCTCATCTGCTTTCTTGCTGCGATAATTTGCACATTTCATAAAAATGGAGCGTCCTCAGTACTCTGAATATTCTGCTCGGACTCATCATCTCGCACGTCGTCCACCGTTATTCAGTCGGAAATTCAACCCTATAGATTGTGCTTTCCGCTGTGAACAATTATGTGCGAAGATAGAACCTCTAGATCGCACTTTTCATCATTTTTAATATCCCTTGCCTGTTTTACTGAAAATCGAAATAGCGGCTTCCACAGAAGCTTTCTTTCCAGCTTACTTCGATGTGTCCGTCAGTCACTTTGATACAATGAATTTGATACAATGAAATGATACAATTCACAAGTATAGCGGTGGCATTGCGGAAGATGAGCGCTATAGTCTACATTGCGTTTTTGACCCGTCGTGGTTGCTTAGTGGCTGTGGGGTTGGACTGCTGAGCACGAGGTCGCGGTATCGAATCCCGGCTACGACGGCCGTATTTCGATGGGGCGAAATGCGAAAACACTCGTGTACTTACACTTAGGTGTGCACGTTAAAGGAACCCAGGTGGTCAAAATTACCGCAGTACCTCACTACAGCGTGCCTCATAATCAGATGGTGGTTTTGGCACGTGAAACCCCATATTTTAATAATTAATTGCGTTTTTGATTCGTAAGCATTCTTTTGTGAGTACCCCAGCTCCCTCATGCAAAAAAGTGTAATGGTTTGTATCTGCACAAAAAATGCGTAATTTGCAATCTTGAAACAGTGAATCATTATAAGTGTAATGTAGATGATTGGTAGTTTTATAAGCCATAATGAACAACTTCAACTTCCCAAAAGATAACTAAGAAGAGAATACCCATAGATAGACATAGGGCTCCTTCGAAAATGCATGGGGACGCCTTTAGTTGGGGTGGGACAATTTGAAATTTGGGGGCGTGCCAACACAAATTTGGGGGTTGGCCACCTTGAAATTTCGAGGTGAGCCAATTTAAATTTGGAAGGATGGCAGTTGCTCTGGAAACCCTGTCGCGAGGTGGGCTGTTCAGCAAGCCCGTGAGGTGGCATTGAGGCAGGGCCTTGACGTTCCCTTGTGGGAGACCTAAGCCCGGGTCGCGTTAAACCTTGCCGGATGTTCAATAAAATTCCATGGATGGATGGATGGATCCATCCATCCATCCATCCATCCATCCATCCATCCATCCGTCCATCCATCCATCCATCCATCCGTCCATCCATCCGTCCGTCCGTCCGTCCGTCCATAAGCCAAGTTGAAGTTTGTATGTGGTCCAACCTAAGTTTGTGTGTAGGCGAACTTGAAATTTGGTTTTGGCCACATGGAGTTTCAGGGTCGGCTAACATGAAATTTGGGCGTGTGCTTGCGGATACCCAGACAACTCCAGTGCACTTCCTGCATTATTTTTCAGTTCTTGAATTTGATTTGAATTAGGGTGCTAAGAACGCAAGAGTGGGTGACGATTATTATTTGGTTTCTCACGGATACAGGCAATGTTGCGGGTGTGTTCACATAATCGCGCACGCTTGCTCGCACGGAAACTGCACAACCGTCCTACTCAGTTTCACATTGAGCTACATAGCTACTTTCGCATAGGTACTTTCACATTGATAAGACAAAGACATGGACGGGCGATACGCTCGCGACTAATTAATTGTACGAAGGCTCGCTGAATATATCACATGCGTTGCACAGGTCCGCACAGGCACGCACAGGGAAGAAACAAAAAGCCAAACTCAAAGAGATGTGTCACAAGCAATACTACATCACATTACCAAGTAAAGGGTGTTTTCATGTGGCATAAAAAATGTCTGGAGTATAGAACTCGCGTCAAAGCTCCTTTTCCATCAGTATGCCCCGTCATGCAGCTTTGCGAAGAAAGGAACCACGTCATAAACGTTACCTTCAGCATTTTCGATGCAGTTATCACCAGTTTTTAAATTTTTCTTCACCACTGGGGCGCGCACTTGGTCGGAAATCATGCACCTACATCGAATGGACGTCTGCACGCCAAGTTTCATTCTAGACGCCAGCGCTCGTTTCTCCCCTGGCGGAACGATTTCACCTCCAACGGGTGTAGGTTTCCGCCGACGCTTCCCTTCACGGTCGCGCCCGCGTTGAGTTGTCAAGAACACTGATAACGCCGGCGGCACAAGCATTGTGGCGACGTTTAATTTGCAGGGATAGCTCTTAATTATTTTATTTTTGTTTTGTTGATGTCAGTACCATGGAAATGCGTGAAGTTTGAAAAGTTGAAGGTCAGTACGCCACGCGGTGGCACTCACGCGAACTAAACCCTCGTGTCCAGAAAAGCTGGATACGATGACGGATGATCAGTGAGGCGGCGACTGCGGCGAAAACTTGATAGGAAAGGTTTCGCGATCAGATGTCGCAATCAGCGCCTCCAGCGGAAATGTTGCAAGGCGGAAGGCGTTTATTTATAAGACTTCACGCTAAAGCACTGGATTGGACGAGGCCGCCAGGCCCAAAAGTCTTCCTTCTCTTCCGCCACTCCTTCTCCTTTTCTTCTTTTGTACAGACGTACTGTGACAATATTGAAGATGTTGCTGTAACGGCGGCTGACGTCAGTACCAGAAGAATAAAATGTTGCCACTAAAAGCAAGGTAATATGTGTAAGGAGCTCTTAACCTGATGTTCCACTGGCGGCTTTCATGAAGACTTTTCAATGAAGGCTGCCAGGTGCACTTCACCATTCCTTATATAGTAAGCGGTGGCCAGCCACTATGAGGAGGATATGCCGGCTTCAGAGAATCGACGCCGACGGAATGGCGCGTCTGGATGGGAAAAAATATTAAGCCCTCGCTGCTCCTTTGTAAGGTGCAGGACAAAAGATAAGAGCAATGTTGTAGCCGGCTTTCCTTTCCGATATGCTTCCTGAATCTAAGCGCTTCAAAAGGAAGCCGGTTAGCATTTCCTATCAACGAGAAGTAAATGTGTAACGGAATATTTCATTGCCGTGCTAGCCTACATTACACTATGCAGTTTTGCATTAGGTAGCTTCATGGTGAGCTAATGAGAATGCCAAGCAGCGTGACTATACGAGCTTTTGCACACGAAGTGACATAGGACCGCCCCCACTTCCCGCTTAGAACGGCTAAATATACTTAGTCGAAGATCTTGTTTACTGGTTTCATATGCCTGTGAACGATATCGGATGACAAAAAAAGTCTGCCGTCCACAAGCAGAAGCACGCGTGCGCAAACACACACATTAACACAGCCGCGCACTCAAGATAATCTAGTGACTTTCTTAAAGGTTGCGCGTCTTTAGGCGCGTCAATCTAAACATGATCTGGTGTTTACCGGCACAAACACAAAAGAGCCCCTGTAAACGAAAAAGCATGCACGTTCTTAGGCGCAGACAAAAGTCTATATATACATATATGCATGTGCGCAGACACTACATACACGAAAACAAGTTTACCCCTAGGTATACGTGGGGGCCTCGGAAGTTCGAGCCCCCTCTGAAGTTTTCTAGGAGGGAGATGGGGCAGCTTCCCTTCCCCCACCGACGCCGATAACACCACCACCTATTTGCGCCCCAATTTGTCATTGCCAGGCCCCTGCCGCCCACAAATGAAGTTTCTGTTGCGTTCATCGTACGTTCTCACTCGTTATCTTCTTCAATTAGCTAAAAGCTTGTTATATTATCATTCGCGTGGGCGTAGTCCGCTTTTAATAACAAATATTTTTGCGTAATAAGTGTCAATGCTGATAACTGAGGGACAAGCACACTAAAGAATAATTGAGCAAACTAATCTTCATTTCAACCGGTATACGGGCAGCTTCTACCTGCAGAATTATCCGTCGTGGTTGCTTATAGTGGCTGTGGTGTTGGGATGCACAGCCCGCGTTCACGGGATTGAATCCCGGCCATGGCGGGCGCATTTCGATGGGGGCGAAATGCTAAAACACCCGTGTAGTTAGATTTAGGTGCGCGTTAAAGAACCCTAGAAGGTCCAAATTTCCGCAGTCTTCCCCTGCGGCGTGCCTTATAATCAGAAAGTGGTTTTGGCTCGTGAGGCCCCTCATTTCTTTTCTACCCACAGAATATACAGCGCGTCCCACGTAAGTTGAACCAAACTTTCAAAATATGCAAATGCAACGTAGCTGGACTGAACCAAGGTAATGTTCTTGGGCGTCGCTTGGAGATACTCAGGACATTTGTTGCATTCCACCTAATTACATAATTATTCTTAATAAATGAGTCCTCTCAAACATTATAGTTAGATGAAAAGTGTAAATGAGAAAATTGTAGAACAACGTGAAAAACTTCCGATACAGATTTCTCTTGTCCAATGAGTGTTACATAAAAGTGTTATTTTCCGAGCGTGAAAGAAGTCTGCCAATACACGCAAAGTGCCTCGAGCGGCCAGTCGCGCGGCAATATTCCGTGTATTTGTGGGCTTCTTTGACGCGCGACAAAACACTTTTATGTAGCACTTATTGAGCAACAGAAAGCTGCATCGGGAGTTTGTCATGTCGCTCTACAATTTTTGACTGACACTTTTAATCTAATTATAATAATTAGGAAGTACATTAATTATTTAAAACTAATTATCTAATTAAGGAAATGCACAAAGAATGTAAGTATCTCCAAGTGATGGCAAAGAATATTATTTTGGTTCGATCCAGCTACGTGGCATTCGCGTATTTTTATAGTTTGGGTCAAGATACGTGGACACCCTGTATACGTTGCTAAATATTGCGCTGTAAGCAATCTGCTGAAAGAGTCTGGTGCTGGGCCTGTTCGTAAATAGCTTGACCAAAGACGAAAGCCAGCCTTCGAAGACGCGGGCACAAGAGGAGAGAAAAGACAACCACACACGCTGGGACTCGCAACAGAGTTTTATGAAACACATTATTCGAAAAGAAAAGAAACCAACGCACGCATGCGCCATACAAAACCAGGCAGTCATAAAAACATATTCGTGGTTCCGCCTGAAAGGCAAAGCACCAATTCCGATAGCACATGAGTAGATAGCTTACGAAGTAAGGATATTAGTTATATCGGCCATATAAACTTGTAAACATTCGCTTACTAACTAAATTAACAATTATAGAATATGTAAGCGTGACTCCAGGACGTAGAAGGAATCAGACACACAGAGACAGCGCTGTCTTTGTGTGTCTGCTTCTTTCTACGTCCTTGACAAGTCGCGCTTACACACTCTCTCATGGATTCAAACCAACTAGCCCGTCAACGTGTTTTCGCGAAATTAACCAGCACGGTGTCACGCGCGCACAGGTAAACATGAACATATCACGCTCGATGAGCGCGGTGACTCGCTGTGAAAATTCTGGAGTCAGAAATCGCGGCAGCCGCAAGCGAATTAATCTTCAAGGATGTATGGAGGAGACGCTTGGCGCGTTGAGTCGTGCGGATGTGCTCCGTATGGGCTCCCGAGTTCTTGGTCTTTTACGAGCAACTATCTGTACCAGAAGGCCCGTACCTGCTCCCACAAGGTCACAGAGAGTGCCTGGAATTCTGCCGCTGTTTTTCGAGGCCCGGAAGACCCCGTTTTGCCCCTTTAGGGGCACTTTCGTTCACCGGCCGCGACTAGTCGAGCTGGGCCTACTTCAGGCCTAGCGCGATTAGGGGCGCTATCGGCATCGCCGCCGGCCTCTGGAGCTGTCACCGACGTTGCCGCGATGGAGTACGCCGTAGACGGAGAAGAAATCTCTGCGGAGGAATATGAAGACCGAAGCCTATGGATACAGGCTGCCATCAAAGCCCATGATCGAGCTTGCCCCAAGCATGGGGACGCCAATGCCCAACAGGATACAGCTACGACACCGACGGACGCCACCGGCAAGGCCGTCCAGACCAATGGGGTAAGCCTATCGATAAGACGCCGCCCATTAAAAAGAAGCAGCTCCCGCGTCTGCCAGAGAGCGACTACAAGGTCGTACACCGGGTAAGAGGTGGACTTCGGCTCCGAGACCACACGGCCACTGTACTACATTACGCCCTGTGCCTGGACATCGGAGTGAGCTTTGGGGAAATAAAAAAAACACGACCAAGGAAGGATCAATCCTTTTAACAACTCCTTTACGGTGAGCACCGCTTCTATGGAACGCGCAGGAAAATAAGCGGAAGTACAACATTTCAAAATCCTAGACCAAGTCTATTCGACGTGTGCCTACGTAGCGGCACCGGACAACAGCATCAAAGGGATAGCGTATCACGTTCTAGAAGACCAAAGCCACGCCAAGATCATGGATGACATCGTTAAAGTCAACCCACAGCTAGAGATTGTGGACGCAAGAAGGATGGGAAAATCATCAAAAGCCCTGCTCATCACTTTCGCCAACACCAAGAGAGTCCCGAAATCCATTCGATTCGGCGGAGGAATCCCCAACTGCTACCTCTTCAGACCCAAAGTGGAAGCATGCTACAACTGTAGAAGACGGGGACATCTCTCGGCCGTGTGTCAGGAAGAACGAAGAAACCTCTGCAACAGGTGCGGCGATGAGCATCCGGTCCAAGACGAGCCTAAGTGCACGCCTAAGTGCATCCTGTGCAAGGGAGAACATTTCTCGGGATCCAACCAATGCAATATCAGATATGAGAGACCGCCCGCCAAGGGAAACAAGAAACGGAATGGCAAGCCTCAAGTGGAATTTCAGTGACCGGAGGGACAGGGAGCGCAACATGCGCACCCGAAACAGCAGCAGCAACAGCGAGGCAGAAGCAGATCGAGAAACCGAGCCCAGGGTAACCGAGGAAAACGAGACGGCTAGGAGTCCTACCTGGCGCTACCGAACGCCTGGCGGGAAGGAGCACCACATCAGGTGAGCGGGACACCGCAATCCTCTGACGAGAGTAATGAAATTATAGAACTTAAAGCAATCATACAAAAACAGGAAAGAATCATTCAGGAACTAATGAAGGCAATAACGCAACAGCAGCAAGAAAGTAAAACACATATTGCTCAACAACCCGCGATCTTAACACAGGAACCGTGGAGGGCCTCCCTCCCCCCGTCAAACGCATCCTCGAGGCCACCATCACGTGCAAGAGGGCCACCGGCAAAAAATAGGTTGATGGAAGACTCAGACAATCACGAAAAACGGAATCACGAAGAAGTAATGAGCCTATTAAGAAAAGCGGCAACGAGATTAGACAAAATTGAAGGAAGGCAAAACAACATTGAAGCAAACATAGAAGCACGCTTCACAGCTATCGGAAACGAGACCAGGGAAAAATATAAAACCTTAGCAGAACAAGTAAGAGTCCTTACAAACGCAGCAAAGGCTACAGACGAGCTAGTACAGAAACATGACAAGCAACTGGTTAAGGTGATGGGCAAACTCTTTCCGGCCCCAGGACCAATGGCCTCCACCACAGCGAATCCATCTCCCTCCCTAAAGCCAATATTGGGGAAGGGCCAGACAGAGATAAGAATATGGCAATGGAACTGTAGGAGCTTCCGCGGAAAGCGGGAGAACCTAGAGCTCCACATTCAAAATCTTGAAAAGAAGAAAAAATCACAGATGTCATAGCCCTACGAGAAACCAGGAAAAAAGTTGAGTTTCGCGATTATAAAACATATTATTACGATATCATCGAGCGATGCTCAAGGGACGAGCCGCCGCGGGAACGACAACGAAGTGGGTCTGTGCCCTTGGCGCGAGCGAATGTCGGCCTGGTGGTCTGGCTCCAGTGTAAATAGCCTGTAAATAGCCTCTCTCATCTGTCTCTTTTCCACACGTAACATTCCGGTGGAGGTCAGCGATCCCCGTCCTCATCACGGAGCTCCGGAGTGGTCGGTACATCGAGCTTGTCACCATGCCTCCCAGTGACGAGACCGCCTCTGGAACGGCTTCGGCTTGTCCGACTGCTCCAATCATCACGGTTGCCCAACATCGCTACCCTGGTGTGTTCTCTGGTCTGGAGGGAGAGGACATTGACGAATAGATCAAACTCTATGAACACGCCAGTGCTAATAACCGGTGGGACCCAACGATCATGCTCGCCAATGTCATCTTTTATCTCGGCGGCACCCCAGCGTGTGGCACCAAACGCACGACGACGAAATAACCAGTTGGGACAGTTTCAAAGAAAAGCTCAGGGAACTGTTCGACGACCCCATTGGGCACATGGCTGCCACGAGAAAGGCTCTTGCGTCTCGTGTTCAGACATCTACAGAGCCGTACGTTTCATACATCCTCGACGTCTTGGCTCTGTGCCGCAAAGCTGACGATACTATGTCTGAAGCAGATAAAGTGTCGCATGTGCTAAAAGGCATCGCCGACGGTGCTTTCAATTTGCTTGTTTTCGGCCATGTCTCGACTATCGACGCCATCATCAAAGAATGCCGTCGCCTTGAACAAGCTAAGAGCCGCCGTGTCACACACCACATCACGCGGCTACCCAACACTGCTGCTACGACGACATGTGAGGGTCGACCGCGTCAGACCGCCCCCTGTGACGACGTAACCTTATTGTTCGGCGCGAGCTCGAGGCCGCCTGTTCACCAGCTTTCTCCGTGACGCCTCCCGATCCACCAGCAACCACGATTGCGATAATTCAGGCCGTTGTCAGACAGGAATTTGAGAACATGGGTCTCAACTCCGTGTGTTCATCGTCTCCACCCATGGTTCCCGAGTTCTCAAGCAGCCCTCCTCGTCCCCGGCAGTCCTTTTCTGCCACATCTCGCCGCAAACCATCCGAATGGCATACCCCTGATGACAGGCCGATCTGCTTCCACTGCTGTCGCATCGGCCACGTCGCTCGTCACTGCCGCAACCAATGGCCACCACCTCCTCGGACATACACCGCCGCTCATTCCCGCCCCTTTGGACCTTCTGTTCCCTATGCCACCCGCCATGAACCGATTGCCGCTGATGCTGCTGCCCCGAACCTTCGCTACAGCCGCTCGCCCTCACCTCGACGCCATCAGTCTCGTTCGCCCCAACCCCGTCGCTTCTCTCCGTCGCCTATCGCCTACCGGATCCAGCCGGAAAATTAGGCACTGCAGCTTCTGGAGGTGAAGCTGCGTTGTCCACCCTGCCCTCAAATCCTCTGCTCGCGTTACACACGAACCAAAACGTTCTTGACGTTGACGTTGATGGCTATCCTGTTACGGCACTCATCGATACAGGTGCACATCTTTCTATTATGAGTGCTACCTTCCGACGACGACTGAACAAGCTCCTCACCCCAGCGTCGGCACGCGTCGTCCGCGTTGCGGATGGCGGTACTGTGCCTATCATCGGCATGTGTACGGGACGTGTTAGCATCACCGGCCGCCACACTCCTGTACTCGTCACCGTGATTGCTCATTGCCCCCCCCCCCCCCGACCTCATTCTCGGCCTCAATTTTCTCTCCACGCATTCTGCTGTTATTGACTGTTCTGCAGTACCCTTCGCCTTGAGTTGCCGATTCTCGCAGAACCTTCTGACGCACCCCAGTGCCGATCACACCCCGCCGGCTTTATTCGCCTGCCGCCAAAATCAATAGCCTATATTGAATTCTTGTCTTCCCCACCAGTCCCTGATGGCGAGTACCTCGTCACTCCTCTGCCCGACATTCCACTACACTATGACGTTACCGTGCCTCACAGTATACTTACTATTACTGCGAACAACACTTTCATGCCTATCTTTAACTTTGGATTCGCAAAGCAAATTCCACCGCAAGGTATTTGCCTTGCCAACGCTGATTGTCTGGGCGACCATCACGTGGGAACATTATCGACCGATGCTTCTTGCGAGTTTAGCCGGTCCATCGTGCCAGCGTCGGCCGCCGGTCCCAAGATACAGAAAATGGTTGCGACGGACCTGTCCTCTGCGCAGGCTGAAGAGCTTTGCCAAGTATTATCGTCCTACCGAGATATTTTTGAATTCGACGATCGCCCTTTAGGCCAGACGCTCGCGGTCAAGCATCGTATTCTTACTGGCGATGCTACTCCTATTCACCGACGACCGTATCGAGTTTCTGCGTCGGAACGCCGAGTAATTCAATGTGAACAAAATGCTAGATAAAAACATCATTGAGCCTTCTTCGAGTCCCTGGGCGTCACCTGTAGCGTTGATTAAGAAGAAGGATGGCACGTAGCGCTTCTGCGTAGACTACCATCATCTGAACAACATTACTAAGAAGGACGTCTACCCGCTCCCACGTATAGACGACGCCCTTGACTGCCTCCACGGTTCCAGCTATTTCTCTTCTATTGATCTTCGTTCGGGATACTGGCAGATTGCTGTTGACGATATGGACAGAGAAAAAACCGCGTTCATCCCACCTGATGGCCTATACCAATTTAAAGTAATGCCGTTTAGATTATGCAACGCCCCTGCCACCTTTGAGCGTATGATGGACTCCTTGCTCCGAGGTTTCAAATGGTCCACATGTCTCTGCTACCTCGACGACGTTATCGTCTCGCCCACGTTCGACACTCACCTTGAGCGTCCAACAGCTATACTTGATGTATTTCGAAAGGCGAAGCTGCAACTTAACTCGTCCAAATGTCGTCTCGGCCGCCGCCAAATTACTGTTCTGGGCCACCTCGTTGACACTTCCGGAGTACAGCCTGATCCCGACCAAACTCGCACTCTCCGAGACTTTCCGGTTCCGAAGACAGCCGCAGACATACGAGGTTTTGTTGGGCTATGCTCGTACTTTCGTCGTTTTGTTCAAGATTTTGCGGCAATTGCTAGACCCCTCACTAATCTTTTGAAAAAATGCGTACAATTCTCGTGGGGTACTGCAGAAGCCGCCGCCTTCTCTCGTCTCCTCACTCTTCTGTCCTAGCCACCCATTCTCGCCCTCTTCAACCCTGATGCCCGTACAGAATTGCGTACAGATGCAAGCGGTCATGGCGTAGGTGCCGTCTTAGCCCAGCGTGAGCGTGGCCAGGATCGCGTTATTGCTTATGCGAGCCGCCTCCTCACACCATCGGAGCGCAACTACTCCATTACGGAACGAGAATGCCTTGCTGTAGTCTGGGTGGTTGCGAAGTTGCGTCCTTACCTTTACGGTCGCTCTTTTTCCGTTGTCACTGACCATCATGCTCTCTGCTGGCTCTCATCGCTAAAAGATCCTACAGGCCGGCTTGGTCTATGGGCTTTGAGGCTACAAGAATTTTCATATTCCGTGGTCTACAAGTCTGGTCGCCTGCACCAAAACGCTGACAGCTTGTCGCGTTACCCTGTTGACGGCCCTGACTCCTCCAATATTACCAGTGCTGCTTGTGTATTCTGTGTGTCGCAGCTGATTCATTTCGCCGACGAAAAACGTCGCGACGCCTACATCAGAGCACTCATCGACCGTTTTGAACACTCTCCGGCCGACGCCACTCTACGCCTCTTCGTCCTCCGCGACGGTACACTGTACCTTCGTAACCTTCATCCGGATGGCTCTGAGTTCCTACTTGTCATACCTAAACACCTCCTCTCAACCGTTCTAGAAGAGCTCCATGACGCACCAACGGCAGGACACCTCGGCGTATCTCGAACCTGTGACCGTGTACGTCGCCGTTTTTTCTGGCCGGGCCTTGCCTATTCCGTACGACGTTGCGTTGCCGCTTGTCAACTTTGCCAACGACGCAAGAAGCCTTCCCAGCTCCCCCCTGGTTACCTGCAGCCGCTCGACATCCCTGCCGAGCCCTTCCATCGTGTCGGCTTAGACCTTCTCGGCCCATTTCCGGAATCTACATAAGGAAACAAGTGGGTTGCAGTCGCGACGGACTACGCGACCCGCTACGTCGTAACCCGCGCTCTTCCGACCGTTGTTGCGGACTTCCTCCTGCATGATATCATTTTGATTCATGGTGCTCCGCGTCAATTGCTAACAGACCATGACCCTACGCTCTTAGCCAAAGTCATTGACGACATCATGCGTGCCTGCTCAATGCAGCATAAATTTAACAGCTCCTACCACCCTCAAACGAACGGCCTCACTGAGTGTTTGAACCGCACTCTTACAGACAAGCTATCAAAATACGTTTCAGACGACCACCCTGACTGGGACCAGGCTCTACCTTACATTACCTGTGCCTACTACTCTTCCCGTCTCGAAACTGCTGGCGTTTCGCCTTTTTACCTCTTGCATGGCCGTGAACCGACGCTACCACTGGGCACTGTGCTTCCGCCCACCACAGCTTCAACTAGCGCTTATGCCCGTGATGCTATCGCCCATGCTGACCATGCTCGCCAACTTGCGCGCGCTCGTCTACAAGTTTCTCAAGGCAAACAAAAGCAACGCTACGACCTCCGTCACCGTGATGTCCATTTTATGCCCGGCACCCTCGTGTTGCTTTGGTCACCATCGCGTAAAGCTGGCCTTTGTGAAAAACTGTTTTCCTGCTACACAGGCCCATATCGCGTGCTCCGCCAAGTGACCAATGTCACCTACGAAATCGTTCTAGCCAAGCCCACTACGTCCTCCGCTGTGATAACCAGTGACATTGTCCACGTCGCCCGACTCAAGCCCTACAACTCTCCACGCGCCTTGGATATTTAACAGCACTGTGACGGCACTTTTGCCGCCGGGGGGTAGTATTACGATATCATCGAGCGATGCTCAAGGGATGAGCCGCCGCGAGAACGACGATGAAGTGGGTCTCTGCCCTTGGCGCGAGTGAGTGTCGGCCTGGCGGTCTGGCTTCAGTGTAAATAGCCTGTATATAGCCTCTTTCATCTGTGTCTTTTCCACACGTAATAAAATGAAAACGGCAAGGAAGAAAAACCACTCACGATCTTCTTGATCCATAGGAATCTAACTGCAATAGAGCACGAAATTCAATCGAACGGTGCAGACTGCCTCCTGATAGAGGTCATACCGCTAAAAAGAAGAGAGGCCCCGCTCTTCATTCTAAATGTATATAGCACTCTCAATGCGGAAACCTCCCCCATAATAAAATATGAACGAAGCCAGAAAAAGCAGTAAAACTAATCCCCTAATAGTAGTCGGAGATACGAACGTACGACACAGGGCATGGGGTTACAGAACAAATTTAAAGAAAGGAACTAGCCTCTGGCAACATGTTCAGGACGAAGGATACGCGCTCCTGGCAGATCCGCTGGTGCCAACTAGGATACGAAACAGTGTGCAAGAGAACACATGCCCTGACCTGACCCTATGCAAAAACGTAGTATATGCACAATGGCCCAACACGAACGAAAACCTAGGGAGCGACCTTTATATTGTCACGTGGTGGTGACGTTCAAGAACACAGTAGCAATACTGTGAAGAACAAACCTAACTTTTATTGGGCGAACCTGTGCCCACAAAAACAGGCTACACTTATAGCACAACGATAGCGGCGAACACTGTCGGCGATCGTCGAAAATCTGATCAGCGGGTCAAGCGCGTCGGCTTTTATAGAGCAGTCATCGAATGTTCCAGACTAATCGTTGGGACCCGCATGCCTTCCACAAAGTTCTACAACATTCGAGTCACGCGATGAAATCAGATAACACAAGGTTCGGCGACAACAGACAGCCGGGTAGAAGCATCGATAACTTTCCAGAAACGTCGGATACATGCAGGCGCGTCCCTCGCTGTGCGATTACAGTTGTTAAGCGGCGAAACGTGGTCGGCCGATAAAGATAAGCACACGTGTCAATACCCCCCTCTTAAAAAGCATCGACCCGATGCTGCAAACAAACGGAGTTAATAAACAAAAGCACTCGTAGCAAAGAAAAGAACAAATAAAGTTCGTCAGCGTCCGTAAAAGGGTTTAAGGCGCACGACGTGAACCACTTCAGATCGTGCGCGGCGCCGCTGTGAATGCGAAATGCCGTCTGGCACGACCTCATAGTCCAGAGCGCCAATACGTCGGATGACCTTGTAGGGTCCGAAATAGCGTCGGAGTAGTTTCTCACTGAGTCCTCGTCGGCGTATCGGGGTCCAGACCCAAACACGGTCGCCAGGCTGGTACTCGACGAAGCGTCGTCGGAGGTTGTAGTGTCGGCTGTCGGTCCTCTGCTGGCTCTTGATTCGCAGGCGGGCGAGCTGTCGGGCTTCTTCGGCGCGCTGGAGATAGCTAGCGACGTCAACATTCTCTTCGTCAGTGACGTGGGGCAGCATGGCGTCGAGCGTCGTTGTCGGGTTCCTGCCGTAAACCAGCTTAAACGGCGTGATCTGTGTTGTTTCTTGCACCGCCGTGTTGTACGCAAAGGTTACGTACGGCAGGATCGCGTCCCACGTCTTGTGTTCGACGTCGACGTACATTGCTAGCATGTCGGCGAGGGTCTTGTTCAGGCGCTCCGTGAGACCATTCGTCTGCGGATGGTAGGCAGTTGTCCTTTTGTGGCTTGTCTGGCTGTACTGCAGAATGGCTTGGGTGAGCTCTGCTGTAAAAGCCGTTCCTCTGTCGGTGATGAGGACTTCTGGGGCACCATGTCGCAGCAGGATGTTCTCGACGAAAAATTTCGCCACTTCGGCTGCGCTGCCTTTTGGTAGAGCTTTAGTTTCAGCAAAGCGGGTGAGATAGTCCGTCGCCACGACGATCCACTTATTCCCGGATGTTGATATCGGAAACGGCCCCAACAAATCCATCCCAATCTGCTGGAATGGTCGGCGAGGAGGTTCGATCGGCTGTAGTAAGCCTGCTGGCCTTGTCGGTGGTGTCTTGCGTCGTTGACAGTCTCGGCATGTCTTGACGTAACGGGCGACGTCGGCGGTCAGACGCGGCCAGTAATACCTTTCCTGTATTCTCGACAGCGTCCGGGAGAATCCGAGGTGCCCAGCGGTTGGATCGTCGTGTAGGGCATGCAGTATTTCTGGACGCAGCGCTGACGGTACAACAAGAAGGTAGCTGGCGCGGACTGGTGAGAAGTTCTTCTTCACGAGCAGGTTGTTTTGTAGCGTGAACGACGACAACCCGCGCTTAAATGCCCTAGGGGCAACGTCGGTGTTTCCTTCCAAATACTCGACGAGGCCTTTTAGCTCCGGGTCAGCTCGTTGCTGTTTAGTGAAGTCTTCCGCGCTTATTATCCCAAGGAAGGCGTCGTCGTCCTCGTCGTCTTGCGGCGGGGGATCGATGGGGGCGCGCGATAAGCAGTCGGCGTCGGAGTGTTTTCTTCCGGACTTGTATATTACCGTGACGTCATATTCTTGTAGTCTGAGGCTCCACCGCGCCAGCCGTCCTGAAGGGTCCTTTAAGTTAGCTAGCCAACACAATGCATGATGGTCACTGACGACTTTGAATGGCCTGCCATAGAGGTAAGGGCGGAATTTAGCTATTGCCCAAATGATGGCGAGGCATTCCTTTTCAGTCGTAGAATAGTTGCTTTCCGCTTTTGACAGCGACCGGCTAGCATACGATATCACCCTTTCAAGTCCTTCTTTCCTCTGGACTAGGACGGCACCGAGGCCTAGGCTACTGGCGTCAGTGTGGATTTCGGTATCGGCGTCCTCGTCGAAGTGTGCAAGTACCGGCGGCGACTGCATGCGTTGTTTGAGTTCTTGAAATGCCTTGGCCTGCGGCGTTTCCCACTTGAACGCGACATCACATTTGGTTAGATGTGTTAGCGGCTCCGCGATGCGTGAGAAGTCCTTGACAAAGCGCCTATAGTAGGCACACATGCCAAGGAATCTGCGCACTGCCTTCTTGTCGGTTGGCTGCGGGAACTTTGCGATGGCAGCTGTCTTCTGTGGGTCGGGGCGTACTCCTGATTTGCTGATCACGTGGCCTAGGAACAAAAGCTCATCGTAAGCGAAGCGGCACTTTTCCGGCTTCAGAGTGAGCCCTGATGACTTGATGGCTTCTAACACTGTCGCAAGCCGCCTAAGGTGATCGTCGAAATTTCCGGCGAAGACAACGACGTCATCCAGGTAAACAAGGCACGTCTGCCACTTCAGTCCGGCTAACACCGTGTCCATGACGCGCTGAAACGTTGCAGGCGCCGAGCACAGTCCGAATGGCATGACCTTGAACTGGTAGAGGCCGTCCGGCGTGATGAAGGCAGTCTTTTCGCGATCTCTCTCGTCGACTTCTATTTGCCAGTAGCCAGACTTGAGGTCCATCGACGAGAAGTATTTAGCGTTGCAGAGCCGATCCAATGCGTCGTCTATCCGTGGAAGGGGGTACACATCCTTCTTCGTGATCTTGTTCAGTCGACGATAGTCGACGCAGAAGCGTAGGGTTCCGTCCTTTTTCTTTACCAGGACTACAGGAGAGGCCCACGGGCTTTTCGACGGCTGGATGATGTCGTCGCGCAGCATTTCGTCGACTTGTTGCCTAATAGCTTCACGTTCTCGCGTCGAAACTCGGTAAGGGCTCTGGCGGAGTGGTCGAGCGCTCTCTTCGGTTATTATGCGATGCTTTGCAACTGGTGTTTGTCGAATCCTCGATGACGTCGAAAAGCAGTCTTTGTATCGTCGGAGAAGACTTCTGATCTGTTGCTGCTTACTCACAGGAAGACTTGGATTCACGTCGAAGTCTGGTTCGGGGACAATGCTCATCGGTGTAGATGCGGCGGAATCCGAGAGGACAAAGGCATTACTTGTTTCCAGAATTTCCTCGATGTACGCGATCGTCGTGCCCTTGTTGATGTGCTTGAACTCCTGGCTGAAGTTTGTCAGCAACACTTCAGTTTTCCCTCCATGCAGCCGAGCGATCCCTCTTGCGACGCAAATTTCACGGTCTAGCAGTAGACGTTGGTCGCCTTCGATGACGCCTTCTACGTCAGCGGGTGTTTCGGTGCTGACCGAAATAACAATGCTGCAGCGAGGCGGGATGCTCACTTGATCTTCGAGCACACTCAAGGCGTGATGGCTACGAGGGCTCTCCGGCGGCATTGCTTTATCTTCCGACAGCGTTACTGACTTCGACTTCAGGTTGATGATTGCGCCGTGTTGGTCCAGGAAGTCCATACCGAGAATGACGTCTCGTGAACACTGTTGGAGGACAACGAAGGTGGCAGGGTAAGTCCGGTCATGAATGGTTATTCTTGCCGTGCAGATCCCAGTCGGCGTAATCAGGTGTCCTCCAGCGGTGCGTATTTGAGGGCCTTCCCATGCAGTCTTAACTTTCCGCAACTGGGCGGCGATGGGTCCACTCATGACGGAGTAATCGGCTCCTGTGTCTACTAAGGCGGTGACTGCGTGGCCGTCGAGAAGCACGTCGAGGTCGGTGGTTCTTTGTCTTGCGTTACAGTTAGGTCTCGGCGTCGGATCACGGCTGCGTCGTGTTGAACTGAAGCTGGAACGTCGCGTCGTCAAGTCGTCTTTCGTCGGTGTAGTCTTGGCTTCCTGACTTCGTCGGGACGGCGGCGTGTCGTCATTAGGTCGTCGAGATGGTTTCTTCGTCGTCTTCGTCGGCGGCGGAGGATCTTCGTCAGTTCGACGAACAGCAACCGCACCTCCATCGGTTGCTGCTTTTAGTTTTCCGGATACGGGCTCGCTGACCGGCCCCGGGCTGGGCCAGTGTATGGTCGGCGCTGCGGCGACAGGTAGCGGCCTGGTGACGGCGAACGGGACGGTCGTCGAGGGCTCCACTTAGTAGCGGCGAGGTAGTCGGCGATGTCACGAGGGCGTTCACCTTCCCTCGGGCGCTGTGCGTTGACGGCGAAGCCTCGCAGTCCCATCTCCCGGTATGGGCATCGGCGATACACATGGCCGGCTTCTCCGCAGTGATAGCAGAGCGGGCGGTGGTCGGGGGCGCGCCAAATGTCCGTCTTCCTCGCGTAGGTACGCTGGGCGACGGGTGCGCGTGCTGGCGGCGGCGGCGGCGGACGACGGAATTGCGTCGTTGCAGGGCCCTGGCGTGGTCGCGGAGGGGGACCTTGACGGCGTGCGACGGCGGCGTATGTCATCGCTTCTGGCTGGGGCTGCGGTAATTGTGGTTGCAGCTCGGGAACTCCAAGCGATCGGTGCACCTCTTCTTTGACGATGTCGGCGATCGAAGCCACTTGGGGCTGCGACGAAGGCAGGACCTTGCGCAGTTCTTCGCGCACAATGGCCCTGATGGTCTCCTGAAGGTCGCCGGAATCCAATCCTTGGATGGCGTACTGCGGCGTGAGCCCCTGGCGGTTATATTGCCGAGTGCGCATCTCCAGAGTTTTCTCGATCGTCGATGCCTCTGCCGAAAACTCAGCTACGGTCTTCGGCGGGTTACGAATAAGTCCTGCGAAAAGTTCTTGCTTGACGCCCCGCATCAGGAAGCGGACTTTTTTCTCTTCTGACATTTCCGGGTCGGCGTGCCGGAAAAGACGGGCCATCTCTTCCGTGAAGATCGCGATCGTCTCGTTTGGCAGCTGCACTCTGGTTTCTAGTAGTGCTTGGGCTCGCTCTTTTCGCACGACGCTTGTGAACGTGTGCAAGAAGCCGCTTCGGAAAAGGTCCCACGTCGTCAAGGTGGCTTCCCGATTCTCGAACCACGTCCTGGCGGCGTCTTCCAATGCGAAATAGACATGCCGCAGCTTGTCGTCGCTGTCCCAACTGTTAAACTTAGCGACCCTCTCATACGTTTCGAGCCAGGTTTCCGGGTCCTCGAATGTTGATCCGCGGAACGTCGGAGGTTCCCTGGGCTGCTGCAGCACGATGGGGGACGCTGGGGCTGCCATTGGGGTTGCCTTGTCCACAATCTTCTTGGTCTTCTCAGGTAGAAGTCCGTGCTCCGGGGGCAGCTGTTGAAGACGGCGGCTTGCTCGATGCTCCGGGACTACGTTGGTGTTCTCTTTGCGGTCCGGGCTTGGATCACGGCTTGTCGGGGGCGTCCGGTACATGAACGAAAAGCACCTCCACCAGATGTCACGTGGTGGTGACGTTCAAGAACACAGTAGCAATACTGTGAAGAACAAACCTAACTTTTATTGGGCGAACCTGTGCCCACAAAAACAGGCTACACTTATAGCACAACGATAGCGGCGAACACTGTCGGCGATCGTCGAAAATCTGATCAGCGGGTCAAGCGCGTCGGCTTTTATAGAGCAGTCATCGAATGTTCCAGACTAATCGTTGGGACCCGCATGCCTTCCACAAAGTTCTACAACATTCGAGTCACGCGATGAAATCAGATAACACAAGGTTCGGCGACAACAGACAGCCGGGTAGAAGCATCGATAACTTTCCAGAAACGTCGGATACATGCAGGCGCGTCCCTCGCTGTGCGATTACAGTTGTTAAGCGGCGAAACGTGGTCGGCCGATAAAGATAAGCACACGTGTCAATATTATACAGACCACTATACCCAGCACTACGCTCAAGAAGGAAAGAAGAGGGGTGACACGAGTGGTCGACTGGGATAAATTCAGAGAAAGGAGACAGGTTAACGCAGATGGCAAGAAGATTGAAAACTTAAATGAATGGATTCACAAACTCTTGAAAGATGCAGAGCACACCACCAAGACGATAGAGATAGCAGCGGAAAACAAAGCCGCTGACAGCAGGTTATTACACATGTGGCAGGCACGTAATAGCTTACAAAAAGATCGGTGAAACAAAAACACAACAGAAAACTTAGAATAGCCAAACTAGAAACAGAAATCGAAAATCATTCTCAGAACTTAGTAAAACAATAATGGGGACAAACATGTGATAAAATGAGCGGAAAATTGGGGCTCAAGGACACATGGCATCTTCTGAGACATCTTTTAGACCCAGAAAACAGCAGAGTCGCTCACCAGAGGGATGTAGCACGCATAATTCATGCAAGCCCAGTTAATGACGAAGAAATGATAACGGAATTACAAAACCGATACCTATTGACAACGAAAAACCTGACGCTTCCCAACGACAGTGGCAACCCCAACCCTGAACTTGACGAAAACATAACGGTAGCAGAGGTAAAGGCGGCCATGCAGAAACTTAGAACATCCTCCGCTCCAGGAGCGGATGGGGTGACGAACAAAATACTAAAAAATTTAGACGAGTACTCTATTCAAGGGATCACGGAGCACTTTAACATGTGCTGGAAGTATGGGTGGCTGCCAGAGACGTGGAAACATGCCAAGGTAACTCTCATACCCAAGCCAGGCAAGGAACTCTAACTAAGCAACCTCAATCCCATATCCCTAACATCAAGCTTAGGGAACCTATTGGAGCACGTGGCGCTATCTAGATTACAAGACCACGTGGACAAGCACAATTTCTTTCCGCACACGATGATAGACTTCGGGCCCAACCTGTATACCTAAGATATAATGCTCAGGCTTTCGTAAGAGGTAATAAACACCCTGAATAACACCAACACTAAAGCAATATTGGCACTGGACCTTACCAAAGCCTTCGATAATGTCACCCACAATGCCATCATGAATGCCCTCTCCGACCTAAACGTGAGAGAGAGAATATACTCGTACATCAAGGCTTTTCTAACCGACAGAACAGCTCAAATAACATTCGGAAGTATCAAGTCAGATACACTACAATTAGGAAGCAAAGGCCCACCGCAGGGGTCAGTACTGTCACCCTTTCTGCTCAACATAACCCTCATAATAATGACCAAGCTTCTTGCCGCGATACCAAACTTATCCTCGGCACTCTACGCATACGACATCACCCTCCGGACAGTCAGGGGAAACGAAGGTGATATCGAGAGTACGCTACAGACTGGAGCGAATATAGTGACCGGATACGCCAGGAGAGTCGGACTAACGTGCTCGCCATAAAAATCCGAACTCCTAGTTATCAGACACAGACCAAAGAAAAATGATCCCCCGGCACAATTGGATGTTAGGGTTGATGGTACAAAAGTTCTAGAAGTACAAACCTTGAGAATCTTGGGAATGCACATTCAAAACAATGGGAAAAACACAACTACGCTAAACAAACTAGCCGCATGCGTTGGACAAGCCAACAGGCTCATAACACGAATAGCTAACAAACACCAGGGAATGAAAGAAACAGATTTGAGGAGGCTAGTGCAGGTTTTCATGCTCAGTCATATAGTATATTCTATCCCCTATCTCAAACTTCTAGCAAGGGAGAAGAAGTAGGTTGAATGCCTCTTAAGACAATCATACAAGGCAGCCCTTCATCTCCGTAAGTACGCATCAACAGACAGGCTGCTAATGTGAGGTATACACAACACGCTACCCGAGTTAGTCGAGACGCACAGAATCGCACAGTACGACAGGCTAACAAAAACACCCACGGGAAGACACATTCTAAGGACCTTGGATATCAGGCAAGAATGCATAGGGACGGATGCCGTGCAAATGCCTCGAGACATACACAAGTATCTGAGTATAGATCCAATCCCGAAAAACATGCATCCCGAACACCACGCAGAAAGGAGGAAGGTGAGAGCCAAAGCACTCCACAGGCGGCAATATTCAAACCATAAGGAGGCAGTATGCATGGACGTTGCAGAGCTCCGTGATCACGATGCGTTTTAGATAGGCGTCATGGGAATGGACCTAAAACCAATCTCCGCCGCCTCCGTGCGGAGCAAAAAGGCACACGAGACGGAGGAAGCGGCCATCGCCCTAGCGATTATAAGCACTGAAGTCAACACAATTTTTAGCGACTCGAAGACAGCCGTTCGAAACTTTGCAAAATGGAGGGTCCACAAACCAGCCATACAAATCCTAAGACCGCAAAATTTCAACGCCAAACCGATTAGAATCATATGGGTGCCGGCCCGCGCGTCGCATCCTGGGAACGAGGTGGCCCACAACTTAGCCCAAGGTTTCGTCAACCGGGCAGAGGCCGAGCCGGTCCTGAGGTCGGCCAGAGAGACCTTGACCACCTACCACGATATAACATTATATTACAGAAACAACAGAAGGACGCTTCCGCCGCCGGACAAAAGCCTTAATAAACATCAACAAGTGGCCTGGCGGAAGCTACAAACTAACACCTTCCCCAACCCCTATATACACTTCAAGGCCTACCCAGGAGTCTACACCCCCGAATATAAGCTGTGCGGGGTCACAAAGGCAGATTAAAACACATTTTATTCGATTCCGACAATCTAAAACCGAAAAGAGAATGGCAACTCTCTAACGAGCAAGAGTGGGAGGATGCGGTGTCCAGCTCGGACCCGGCGGTTCAACTGCAGGCCGTCAGCTGGGCTTAGGAAGTCGCCGACAGACAGGGCTTCACGACCATAACAGGTAGCACTAGAGGAACTCATCGGACCGCCACCTCATGCACCCTGGAAGCCCATTGAAGTCAACCAGATCCTTTCTGTTGATGAAATAAAGTTGTTACCGCCACCACCACCAATGATGTCTCGCTTCAGCGCGAACGAAACGTCGAAAGCACAGCGCATACGAAGATACCGGCACTTAGCGTGCTCTGCAAACATCGGAGATCGCTTTGAAGATGAGGCCCGTGCGGGCGCGCACTTTACCCACGTCGCAGGTCGCTTTGAAGACACACGAGCGCCAGCAACGTGTCTCTACGGCGTCCGCCAAAGCGTCTAATACCCCTGTCACACGGGCACCCGCGAACTGCATTAACTCCTTCGTCTTGACGCCAATGGAGTTGCGATCCGCGTCACACGGTCTCCCTTGCGCCAAGGAAGTTAAACGGAGATTTTGGGCGAAGGGAGTTCGGCAATGACCATTACGGTTGGATGGAGTACTCTCGTTCCCAGGTAGCTACAGTTCCGCAGAAAACCACACTAGTAAAATCGTCGTAACTGGTTCATTTACAAATTTTAGCATTATTATTTTTTTCTCTTGCGATATATGCCACATAATGGAAGTTTTGTTTTTAAGGGCATCAGCGCCTGTACTCTCTACACCAATACTTCGCCACGCCGCATCGGGAAACGTCGTTCCGCCATTTTGTTTGTTTTTATACGCACGCGAGCCGCACGTGTCGTTCAAGCCGTACGGGTAAATTCTAGGGGTGACACGCACCATGAGTGATCCCGGCGCACCGCGAACACACAGACATGCAAGATTACACAGCGGAATCACAACTCGAAGCGCACCGGCCCCTAGAATAAAGAACCACCGGCCCGACAACGTAACCCACGCTGTCCACGCACCATGGAGGAAGGAAACTGAGGAGAGGCCCTACCCCCTCCGTGCGCTAGGAGAAAAGTGTGGAGGAAATGACGTAGTAGGTTCTCCTTTCTTTTGCTGTTTTTTATTTATTTGCTGTAGCGGCCACGCCTTTCGGGCCACAATGGCGGCTTTGTTATGGTTATGGGCGCTCACACGTGTTGCTCTGTAAGTTTCGTACCGTGGCAAAAGCGCCGTGCGGGCAGGTCGCCCGTGCCGTGCGGCGCCGTGCGGGCAGCGCCGTGCGGGCAGGGGTTGGTCTCCGTGTTTTGTTGCGGTGTGTTATCTGGACCGTGCTGTCCCGGATGTTGCTGTGGCCAGTTGGGATGGGAGGAACTAAAGTTCGTTTAATGAACGCGCATGCAACGCTGTACGCAATGTACCTCGCCACGGCAATTGCAACGGACGAAGGAATATCTGCGGGAAATTTTGCCCTCTTTTTGCAGAATCATGCTAACGTGCCATAGCAGGCCGAAACCGATGCATTTCAGAATGTGCACAATGAACGCCTTGCAGGTCAGTGATTCCTGCTTTCGACAGCGCATATCGTGTATATTTGCGGCACGTAGAACGTACTGTGATGTTATTGTGTGCAGGATCACTCCAGCAAAAGGCAGAAGCAGCACGCAGAAGCACAAACACACATCAGACTTGTATTGACGCACACAACATATATAAACGGCACACACACGCGACAGCTGCCCAAAATACCTCAGATGACATGCAACTGTATACTTGTATCAGTCAATTTATAATCGGTCTACAGTTCAGGCGGAAGCGTGTGTCGCCGTGTGTGAGACCTTGTGGAACCGATGTCGGCCAGTGGAGTCGGACAGCAGCGTCGGTCGGCCGGGTCAGACAACCGGGTCGGACAGCCGGGATCACTAGCACGCTTCGGGTGCATCTAATACCGCGTAACATGAGCACGATGTCGGTCGACGGCGAATATAGGTGGGATACCTCGCTCGCACTCTTGGCGAACTTGAGGAGAACAGAGTCCTCTACACGGACGCAGCTTGTACGGCACAGGGGCATACAACGCTGGTGGTCGACGGCACGTACGAGGTCATGAGCGCTGCCTCTATCCTGTCTACCCCCAGAGCCCCAACAGCCCTCCAGAGCTTGCGAAGTTTACGACGTGGCAATTATGAACAGCTGGTGTCACAAATCAACGAAACTTGCCATTGCGCTTCTGAACGAGGACATGATATCATATTTCAGTGGCTGCCGGGGCATTGTGGCATCGTTGGTAATCACCTCGCCGATGACGCTGCCCGACGTGCCCAGGCTGACTCACCGACACTCCTTATACCTTTATCGAGAGTCGACGCTGCAAGAGAGCTTCGCAGTCTCGCTCGTACCATCACGTTAGGTTACTGGCATACACCTCAGAACTCTAAGTGTCGTTTATACAGCCTCGACCCATCACTGAAACTTAAATTGCCAGCGAACCTTCCACGACGTGACGCAACACTGCTGTGTCGGCTGTGGGTAGGAGTAGCACTCACCAACTCCTACAGCTATCGTATTGGAATGGCCGATTCACCAATGTGGGCTAAATGCAAGTGTGAAGAGACCATAAGTCACCTTCTGTGCCACTGTTCTCGCTTCGATAATCAACGCGAGACTCTCCAGTGTGCCTTAAATAGACTGGATGACAGGCCATTTGCAGAAGCGAAGATCTTGGGGGCCTGGCCTCATAGTTCATTAGCCCAGAAAGCAGTTCGAGCGCTTTTTCACTACCTGAGGGCAACAGACTTGAGTGCCCGACTATAGACATTCTACACCTAAGTTCTCGCTCTCTCTCTCTCTCACTCCCCATTCACCTCCCCACGTGTAGGGTAGCAAACTGGACTCAGTCTGGTTAACCTCCCTGCCTTTCCTTCTTCCCTTCTCTCTCTCTCCCCCTGTCTTCCCCTTTAGCTACTCATTCGGGAGACATTCTGACGGTTACCCTCGCCATCCAACACATCTTCAGCCTCCAGGCTGAAACGTATTACATAATCACCGATTCGCAAGCGGCATGTAGGGCTTTCTAAACATTTAGGTCGTGGTATTCAAAAAACCACGCACTGCATTCTTTCGCGTGTGTCCGAATTAACAGCACACCTCACCTACAACATTCACCTGCTCTGAACGCCTGACCATGCCTCACTGCTGCGTAATAAACGCGCTCATGCGGCCGCTCGAGAACTCACCCTCCGGGCAGTCCTGCGCAGTGAGGCGGCCAACACAGAGCACAGTTCCCCCCTCCTCACATATCGCGAGGTTACACAGCACTACACACGCCAGCGTCGGCTGTACAAACTCCCACCGGTGCTTTCAGACTGGAGGAGGTGGTCGCACTTCGCCCAACTGCAGACCCACACATTTCCCAATCTCCACTTTCTGCACATCGTATAACCCCACGCGCTACCTCGAGGCTTGTCCAGGATGTGGCGTTTCCTCCCCCCCCCCCCCCCCCCACCTTGCACTTCACGGTACAATGCACCTCTCCTTGCTTCCAATCCCTTCCCCGTACCCTTCTTGCAACCCGCACTACAGAGCAGTGGGAAGGCGTCCTTCGCGACGGCACTTCCGAGATCCGCTGGGCACTGATCAGACGTGCTCGGGTCGCCGCTGAAGACGTCTCAGGGGCCACGGACTAGGGGTCCCTTCCCGATTTCCCATGACCTGTCAATAAAAATGTTTTCTTCATTGCAACTGCAGCTAATGCACCCGCAATGCTTACCGGGAAACGCTGGCAATGAACTCTACGCACGAAGGCAAGCTTTCTGGTAGAAACTCAGCCTCTTGCGTGGGCCGACCTCCTGTTACTGTTCCGACTTTTAATATTTCAGTCTGGGAAGATCTAATAAAAGGCATGTGATGTCGCTGTTGTTTAACATGACACTTGATTGTGGGCTGCCACACAGGGCCCTTCACGCTTTCGCCTTAAAAAATGTAGCGTTTCTAGCTTAATTGCAATCAATGAAACTGTAATGTTTTCTGCAAATTTCGAAGTGTTCCACGACACACTAGAGGGTTACCCGCTGAATTTGGCCAAGTAAACAAGCAACTTCTTTACAATATGGACAAAAACAAGGAGCCGGGGTCGGGGGCGGGGGAGAGGTGGAGGATGTGTATGTAAATTGGGGAGTGTGTGGGTCAATTGCAGCCTATTTATTAAATTACGCGCGCAAGCACTCCGAAAGTTGCGTTTTTTACTGATGGAGCAGGATTTAGTCCTCCCGTTCTAGCAGAACTATGACATCAACCAAGACGTAACTTGTGGCGGAGGGAGAGGGGAGAGGGGATTATAGCCAACGCGCATGCGGAAGTAAACGTCAGTGCATAAACCACAACTTTTGTAAAACATTCCCTTCGGCAAGTACTTGAACGCGTTGTGCGGCTGTTATCTGCTGTGTTTCCCAGTGTCGCGAAAGAACTCTACGTCACGGCGCCTTACATTTGGTGGAAATTGTGGGCGTGTTATGTGCAATGTGGGGCGAAATGTTGGAGATTCTAAATTAATCAGGAGATTCGCAAATAATTACTGAGCCCTCGTTTTGTTCATATTTTCATGCGCTATATATGTAAGACGTCTGCGGTGTTCACGATGAGTAAACGAGTTACCTTGTTTATGTTCGCAGATATAGGGGGAAGGTTATGGGTGATGCTTGGGCAAAGTTGAAATTGTTTCGTTCAGTTACAGCGCAGCATTCAGCCTGCAGTCCTAGGAGAAATATAAGCCACCGATATAAACTTTGATGGTGGCGGAACGTGTCTAATATGCATGCAAAGTTAAAAGCTCGTTGTTAAAGTACAGCTTTGGCTGAAAATTCCTTAAGCAAAAGTAGGAAGAGGTGGGCGAGTTCATGCGGTAACGTGAGGAAACGTCTATAAAAACTATCGCAATAAGAAGAAACAAATAGCAATTGAGTGCAAAGCATCGTAGTGCGCGGGGATCAGTGGCAATGCGTGAGAGGTATGAGGGCAAGGTTTTAACTGCGTGGCTTAATTACAAGCCACAGAAATTTGTAATGCATTGCTCGAAAGAAACAGGTTCGCTGGAAATTGGGAAGCGATTCCGTAAGGTCGCACAGCCCTAGTTGTCTTTTGTTTGCTTGTGGAAAAATAACTTGCATACTTTACTGATTGCAGTAGAGCACGTTGGGTTGCTAGTTGGTTCATAGTTTTCAAAAAATGAAGCGCTGACAGAGACAGCACACTAAGAAACAACAAAGACAGGACAAGGCGATTACTAATTATTACTGATTGCTGGTTACTGATAACTACGGTGGAATTCAACGACGTGCTAAGTAGACGTGAAGTGCACGTGTCTCAACATTATTGCTTCACTTCGCAGTAGGACCTCTGCACCAACGGCGAGAACTCTGCAATAGAGTCTGGGAGTATTTGTTTCAAGGCAGCAAAGCCATACAACTAAAGACTAGCTGTGGCATAAAAGACGCTGAAATGCCGCGGTTTGCGCACTGATTTGCACAACCTATTTCACCAAATGCGTGCACACCACAGAAAAGCGATCGAACATACGGCCACCGTTAGAAATTCCGGGCTACCGGAGGAGCGAGGCATCGTTCAATCGACGCACACTCGTGTTCAGTTTTGCAAATCCGCAGTTTACGGCTGCACATTTAGCACACGCACTGGAAGATACCACTTCCTCGCGCGATTAGTTAGTTTCATAACATAAGTAAAGTGAAAACACTGCCCATGTCAGACGTTTTGATATCTGGCACCGGTGCTCAGCGAATGGAAGGAAAGAAAAAAAAGTTTTGGTAGATACTCTTCAGACTGCTTACGCGTGGGAATGCGAGAACAATATAGTCACTTCCTTGAAATGTTTTCGATTGATGTTTACGAAATGCACTAGTTTTTTTCTGCTGATACACTAAATCACGACGTTGCATCACGAGTCCTTCGTCCCAGACACAGAACCGATGAAATCCGAAGAGTAAATGACGCGTGGGAAGCAGCGGGCTCATATTTTTGACCATATTGCGAAGGAGTTTGCTCTAACGAAACGAGATGGCGCTTTCGGCGGCGCGCCGCACATCGCCTCAGCGAAAGCACACGAGTACGAAACCATTACCTCCTCTGCTCTGCTTCTGTGCGATCAGCTGTCGGAAATGAAACTGGATTTTCGCTAACGCATTGAGCTCTGTTTATGCTGCAAAATACGGAGCGTTGGAGTGAAGACGTGGGAGATGGTTAGCTGCAAAATTTGTGACTCGCATATTAAGGAATGAAATGAAGCTGTGTGTCGAAGTTCACGGACCGCTGCTACATAAGGACTGCCTGTGTTGCCGCGGCTCTTCGCGATGCAAGCCTCCCCCCCCCCCCCCCTTCCCGAAGATTAAAAAAAAAAAAAGAACCGCTCATCCGCCAGTGTCGTAGTAGCGCTAACCTCCAAGGAAATGACATCAACCCCAATAACGGCTGCACTGCCTGGGCAAAACCATGGAGCATGTCATACTCAATAGACTGACTAAGTATGTAGGAAACAGAAATGTTCTTCCGCATAACCTGGTCGGTTTCCGTCCTGGACTTTCGACTCAACATGCAATGCTTTCAATAAAACATCACCTTATTCTTGCTAGCCCGCTGCATACGAGAGCTCTTCTAGGCCTAGATGTAGAAAAGGCCTTTGATCGCATCAAGCACAGGGCCATATTGGATATCCTCTCGGAGATGGGATTGGGTAAACTATTGCACAATGTAGTCAAAGCCTTTCTCGGGGGCCGTTCTGCTTTTCTTAGGTTAGGCGAACTCCAATCGACAACTCTGGAACTTGGGAATCGTGGGACACCACAAGGGTCTGTCCTATCTCCCATGTTATTTAATTTGGCAATGTCAAAAGTGGCTCGAGGTCTCGCGCAGATTGAGGGTATCCACTTTGCTATATATGCAGATGATGTAACAATCTGGAGTGCCGAAGGTAATATGGAACAAATAAAACTAATGCTATAGGAAAGCATTTATGTGGTGGAAACAACACTTGAGGGTATGGGACTGAACTGCTCTGCTAAATAATCAGAACTATTGGTACTACGGAGCAGTAAGCGCGGGTGCAAGTCGAACGGATATATCCCAGAGGAAGAACCCCGCATTCACATATACGCCAAGAATGGAGAACCAATCAGGCAGGTGGAGACTATTAGAGTGCTTAGACTTGTCCTGCAAGCGAATGGATCTAATTGCAGCATGATACAACACATCTCTAACAAGTCAGAAGAAGTCATTAGGCTTCTGCATAGAGTTACCAACAAGCATAAGGGGCTAGGAGAAGACAGTGCCATAAGATTGGTACATGCATTCGCCTTTTGCCACTTCTCGTACGTGGCTGGCATGCTACAATGGACACAGGCTGATAAAAACAAGCTAAACGCTTTAATCAGGCGACTTATAAAGACTGCACTAGGACTTCCCATCAGCGCGGCCAATGATGGCTTATTGCGCCTAAGGCTGCATAACACACTAGAAGAGACAGCTGAGGCTCAACAGGTGGCCCACCAGGAGAGACTAATGGGGACACGACCTGGGAGGGCGCTACTTGAAGAAATTGGCGTAGAAATTAACAACCACACCAACGAAAGAGAATTATTAACACATTTTCAATCGGGACTACGAGAAACAATAAAGACGACCCCGTTCCCTAGGAACATGCACTCGACACATAACCTCGAGAGACGGAAGGCAAGGGCGAAGGCACTCCTTCAAGACATAGATCAACATAAGCAGCAGGCGGTGTTCGTTGACGCTGCCTGGGTTAAAAATAAGGATGCGTATACCTCCGTTGTTGTAGACACTCAAGGTAACATACGGGATGCCATCACCGTCTATACCAAGGACCCAACAGTAGCAGAACAAGTAGAAATCGCCTTAGCCATCCGGGCTAATCGGTGGACACATATTTACAGCGACTCTAGAACAGCCATACGCAACTTTACCAACGGATATGTGACACGGATAGCAACAAAATTACTAGAGAAGGTCAACAGTGAGAGGATTGAAATCCGATGGTTTCTTGCACATCTGAGGGTGGAGGACGGAGCTCGGAGAAACCTCAATGAGGTGGCAAATGAAGCAGCACGAGGACTTTCTAGCCGTGCTCTTCAAGACCGAGCAACTTACACTTCACCCGGGGAACACAGGGATCGATTATTAAGATATAACGAAATCACGAAGCATTATTATTTAAGCAGAACGGAATACCCATTACCACACGGTAAGCTTTGCAGAGCCCAAGTGGTCACATTACGTTTGCTACAGACAAGAACATACCCAAGTCCAGATTTTATTAACAGGATCTATCCGGAGAAGGAAACTCAAACCAACTGTAATAAGCGCAATGGCATCATTACTCTTGACCACATGCTTTGGCACTGCCCCGCGGTCTTCACAGACTGTGACAAGGAACAAGAATGGTGGCGGCAAATGCTACACAGCGAATCACTCTCTGACCAATTACGGGCAGTCCAGAAGGCCCGCGATGTGGCTGAAGGGATCGGCCTGACAGTCCCAACGTGGGAGCGGCCGCGTCAACCTATGGTTGACCTTCAGGACCCAATAAAGTTCTTCATACCATACCATAACGGCTGCACGAGTGAATACCGGTCAGTATACGGTGACAAAGCGAGTTGCGCCGCTTCTTGGCATGTAATAAATTTATCTCACGTTATCTACACACATCTACCCCAGCTAATATGCAGACTTGCGCCCACTCAATCCCCAACGTATCAAGAATAAGTGAACGGGCGCACAATTAAATCAATGCACCGAAGCATGGGTAGCGGTGGCTAAACCTAAAGCACACCAATGATGGAAGCTGAACGTTTCGTAACGGTCAAGAAAGTAAGCGAGCGCTATATACGCATTTGCCAAAAACTATTTCAACGTACAGAACATCTACGTTACAAGCCTTGTGCCCAGCAAGAACAAATATATCGCCACTGAGCACACCCACGAGTGATCAGGCAGAAAATAAGCAATCAGATAGTGACCGCCCGTGGAACTTTACTAAGTCAGGAACTTGACAAGCCACTCCTTAAAAGTGTTTGCTTAATAAAGACCAAAGAGCTAAGCACACTGTTACTGATTCAATTCACAGGCGTAAGGTTAGGATAGCGTGGAACACATTTTTAGCCCCGCTTTTATTACAAGCACCGTATACGCTGCTCGCGCCTTTTGGACAAAACGTATAACGAGCTCCCAAAGCGCTTACATGTCCTTTGAAACTGTAGCCAAAACTTCGCCTGTCGTTCGCCAAGTCACCGCCTACGATATCCGCCGAAACAGAGGTTCGCAGAGCTGCACCGGCCTCATGCACCACATCTATTGTAAACAGAGAGACCAGGGGGGCGGCTGAGGCAAGCAATGGACGCATCACCACGTGATCAAATGTGGCGGCGCCCACGGGATCGCCGTGAAAGAGAGAGACAGCAAGGAGAGTAAAGGCAGGGAGGTCAACCAGACGAGCGTCCGGTTTGCTACCCCACACTGGGCGTAAGGGAAAGGGGGAATAGAAAGAAGAAAAGAGGAAGGAAGTGATCGCTGTGTGTGCAGTGAAGCGCCGTGAAACCAAAGTGGAGTTCCATAGCTGGTGCTCTGTGTTGATGACATCTGTAACGACCACAGGGCCAGTGGTCGTTGCGCGAATAGGAGGCTGCGGGTGAGCCATGGGTCTTAAAGGAGACTTGCAAGCACTGGATTAAGAGCATCCAGCACTTGCACTGCACTTCGTGCTGACGAAATATGCAACTTGCTGAAATGTACACGAAGGCTATTTATGAAGGACCCAAACATCACAACCACTTGCCGGTCTTCTTCGTACAATTTATCGGAAGTCGGCGCTGTGGACTCTACCGCGGTGCGATATATCCTTTGATGTGGCGGTTTCTCCCGCTGTGGCATTGGCTGTGGCATCAGCTGTGGCTTTAGCTATGGCGGTGGCTGTAGCTTTGGTAGGGCGGGCCAAGTTTCAGTATTGGTGTTCTGCAGCACGACCTTGTCAGAGTTAGACTCGACTACGCCAGGCCTAGGGGACAAAGGAGGATGAGTTGTCGCATGGGACGCGCTCTTCACGGAATCATCTGCGTTCTTTGAAGTCCCACGGCTTCGGAAGCGTCGCTTTCTAAAGGACGCAACAGCTTCCCGACGAGACGAACGGTCTCTCCATCTGCGTCAAGACCTCCCTTTCCTTCTCCATTTTGGGGGAATCCTTTGAGGTAGCATCATGGGACCGAATCCTATTTCGGCATTTGAGAACTGTGGCTACACAGGATTCTGCAGCATGGGGCTCCGCGCAGCGCAAGCAGACTCTCGTGTTCTCGCACGCAGCGCTCACGTGTCCCAGCCCCATTCCATCGTGGCATGGGAATGGCCTTCGCATAAATGGTTGCACGGGGTGTCCAATTGCCCACCTTGACGTGTGAGGGAAGAGATCCGCCCTCGAAAATTACTTTCGCACAGCGGGATGCGCAGAGGCGAGACACGTAAGTTCTGGCGAAGCCATCAATGGTTGGCTTCACTAGAATAGGCAAGTCAGCGCTGGAGATGGAGACGTCCACGTCTTAGATGACACCGGTAGTGGTGTCATCGTCCAGAGGAATATATGAACGTAGCTTCACCGCCAAGTTCTGTATGTTTGCTTGTATCCGGCATTCGCATGCCAACGCTGTAGAATACGCCGCGGTTGTCTCCAATATGCACGGAGCGGCAGGCGAGAAGGACATTGAGGCACCCTAGCGGGCGCTAAAGTCCCTTGATAATTTGAAAGTACCGCCGTTCTTTGAACTATGCCGCCGCCGAGCGACCTCCTCACCTCCTCCTCGCCCCTTGCGCGTACCCCCACGGGAGCCAGTTATGGCCCCGTTTTTCTGCACGACGATACAGTATTCTAGGCACTGTAACGACGATTGGTCTTCTTGCCGTGGCTCTTGGAAACGCCCCGATCTTGCGTTTTGCTTGTGTTTTTCTTTTTTGTTGGCGCCATTTTTCTCCGCTCGCGGCTGGCTGAGTGCACCGAACGTTGAACGCGGTGTCTCCTGTGGTGTTGTGCTACGGCTATGCCGTGCTGTAGCGCATATAACTCCATCAAGAAGCCTGAAGATGGTTATGCAGTTTTTATGATACCACAAGAAAAGCGGGACGGCTTGCGCAAAAAGCAGCGGCGGCACAACTTGGCCGAAATAATTTTATTCCGACAAAGAACAATGTTGTTTGCGAAGCAAGTCGCCTTTCGTATTGCTCGTATGAAAGCATCCCCTAATGCTTCATTTTTGTTTTATTCCTCCGGCCGGCTCATCTGCTTTCTTGCTGCGATAATTTGCACATTTCATAAAAATGGAGCGTCCTCAGTACTCTGAATATTCTGCTCGGACTCATCATCTCGCACGTCGTCCACCGTTATTCAGTCGGAAATTCAACCCTATAGATTGTGCTTTCCGCTGTGAACAATTATGTGCGAAGATAGAACCTCTCGATCAAAGTTTTCATCATTGTTAAGATCCCTTGCCTGTTTTACTGAAAATCGAAATAGCGGCTTCCAGAGAAGTTTTCTTTCCAGCTTACTTCGATGTGTGCGTCAGTCACTTTGATACAATGAATGCAGGCGCTGAAAAAAATTATTCACAAGTATAGCGGTAGCATTGCGGATGATGAGCGCTATAGTCTACATTGCGTTTTTGACCCGTCGTGGTTGCTTAGTGGCTGTGGGGTTGGACTGCTGAGCACGAGGTCGCGGTATCGAATCCCGGCCACGGCAGCCGTATTTCGATGGGGCGAAATGCGAAAACACTCGTGCACTTACACTTAGGTGTGCACGTTAAAGAAACCAAGGTGCTCAAAATTACCGCAGTACCCCACTACGGTGTGCCTCATAATCAGATGGTGGTTTTGGCACGTGAAACCCTATAATTTAATAATTAATTTCGGTTTTGATTCGTAAGCATCCTTTGGTGAGCACCCCAGCTCCCTCATGCAAAAAAGTGTAATGGTTTGTATCTGCACAAGAAATGCGTAATTTGCAAACTTGAAACAGTGAATCATTATAGAAGTGTAAATGTAGATGATTGGTAGTTTTATAAGCCATAATTAACAACTTCAACCTCCCAAAAAATAACTAAGAAGAGAATACCCATAGATAGACATCGGGCTCCTTAGAATATGCATGGGGACGCCTTTAGTTGAGGTGGGACAATCTGAAATTTGGGGGCGTGCCAACTGAAATTTGGGGTTGGCCACCTTGAAATTTAGGGGTGAGCCAATTTAAATTTGGAAGGATGGCAGTTGCTCTGGAAACCCTGTCGTTGAGGTGGGCTGTTCAGCAAGCCCGTGAGGTGGCATTGAGGCAGGGCCTTCACGTTCCCCTGTGGGAGACGTAAGCCCGGGTCACGTTAAACCTTGCCGTATGTTCAATAAAATTGTATCCATCCATCCATCCATCCATCCGTCCGTCCGTCCGTCCGTCCGTCCGTCCGTCCGCAATGTTGCGGGGGTGTTCACATAATCGCGCACGCTTGCTCGCACGGAAATTGCGCAACCGTCGTACTCAGTTTCACATTGAGCTACATAGCTACTTTCACATAGGTACTTTCACATTGATAAGACAAATACATGGATGGCCGATACACTCGCGACTAATTAATTGTACCAAGGCTCGCTGAATATATTACATGCGTTGCACAGGTCCGCACAGGGACGCACAGGCAAGAAAAAAAAAAGCCAAACACAAAGAGATGTGTCACAAGCAATACTACATCACATTCACCAAGTAAAGGGTGTTTTCATGTGGCATAAAAAATGTCTGGAGTATAGAACTCGCGTCAAAGCTCCTTTTCCATCAGTAGGCCCCGTCATGCAGCTTTAAGAAGAGAGCAACCATGTCATAAACGTTACCTTCAGCATTCTCGATGCAGTTATCGCCATTTTTCAAAATTTTCTTAACCACTGGGGCGCGCAACTGGTCGAAAATCATGCACCTCCATCGAATGGACGTCTGCACGCCAAGTTTCATCCTAGACGGCAGCTCTCGTTTCTCCCCGGGCGGAACGATTTCACCTCCAACGGGTGTAGGTGTCCGCCGACGCTTCCCTTGACGGTCGCGCCCGCGTTGAAATGTCAAGAACACTGATAACGCCGGCGGGACAAGCATTGTGGCGACGTTTAATTTGCAGGGATAGCTTTTAATTATTTTATTTTTGTTTTGTTGATGTCAGCACCACGGCAACGCGGGAAGTTTGAAAAGTTGAAGGTCAGTACGCCACGCGGTGGCACTCACGCGAATTAAACCTTCGTGTCCAGAAAAGCTGGATACGATGACGGATGATCAGTGAGGCGGCGACTGCGGCGAAAACTTGATGGGAAAGGTTTCGCGATCAGATGTCGCAATCAGAGCCTCCACCGGAAATGTTGCAAGGCGGGAGGCGTTTATTTATAAGACTTGACGCTAAAGCACTGGATTGGACGAGGCCGCCAGGCCTAAAAGTCTTCCTTCTTTTCCACCGCTCCTTCTCCTTTTCTTTTTTTGTACAGACGTAATGGTGGCTGACGTCAGTACCGGAAGAATAAAATGTTGCCACTGAAAGCAAGGTAATATGTGTAAGGTGCTCTTAACCTGATGTTCCACTGTCGGCTTTCATGAGGACTTTTCAATGAAGGCTGGCAGGTGCACTTCACCATTCCTTATATAGTTAGCGGTGGTCAGCCACTATGGGGAGGATATGCCGGCTTCAGAGAAACGACGCCCTCTGAATGGCACGTCTGGATGGGAAAAAGTATTAAGCCCTCGCTGCTCCTTTGTAAGGTGTAGGAGAAAAGTTAAGAGCAACGTTGTGGCCGGCTTTCCTTTCCGGTGTGCTTCCTGAATCTAAGCGCTTCAAAAGGAAGCCGGTTTGCATTTCCTATAAACGAGAAGTAAATGTGTAACGGAATATTTCATTGCCGTGCTAGCCTACTTTACGCTATGCAGTTTTGCATTACGTAGCTTCCTGGTGAGCAAATGAGGAAGCAAAGCGGTGTGGCTATACGAGCCTTTGCACAGGAAGTGACATAGGACCACCCCCATTTCCGGCTTAGGACGGCTAAATATACTTAGTCGGAGATCTTGTTTACTGGTTTCATATGCCTGCGAACGATATCAGATGAGAAAAAAGTCTTCCGCCCACAAGCAGAAGCACGCGTGCGCAAACACACACATTAACACAGCCGCGTACTCAAGATACTCGAGTGAAGGTCTGAAAGGTTGTACGTCTTTAGGCGCGTCATTGTAAACATGATCTGGTGTTTACCCGCACAAACACAAAAGAGCCCCTGTAAACGAAAAAGCATGCACGTTCATAGGCGCAGACAAAAGTCTATATATACATATATGCATGTGCGCAGACACTACATACACGAACACAAGTTTACCCCAACGTATGCGTGGGAGCCTCGGAAGTTTTCTAGGAGGGTTAGGGGGCAGCCTCCCTTCCCCCACCGATGCCGATAACACCACCACCTATTTGCGCCCCAATTTGTCATTGCCAGGCCCCTGTCGCCCACATATGAAGTTTCTTTTGTGTTCATAGTAAGTTCTGACTCGTTATCTTCTTCAATTAGCGAAAATCTCGTTATATTATCGTTTGCGTGGGCATACTCCACTTTTAATAAGTTATGTTTTTGCATAATAAGTGCCAATGCTGATAACTGAGGGACAACCACATTGAAGAATAATTGAGCAAACTAATCTTCATTTCTAACGGTATGCGGGCAGCTTCTACCTACAGAGTTATCCGCCGTGGTTGCTTATAGTGGCTATGGTGTTGGGCTGCAGATCCCGAGGTTGCGGGACCGAATCCCGGCGATGGCGGGCGCATTTCGATGGGGGCGAAATGCTAAAACACCAGTGTAGTTAGATTTAGGTGCGTGTTAAAGAACCTCAGAAGGTGCAAATTTCCGGAGTCTACCCCTACGCCATGCCTTATAATCAGAAAGTGGTTTTGGCACGTGAAACCGCCAATTTTTTTTCTACACACAGAATATACAGGGTGTCCCACGAAACTTGAACCAAACTTTCAGACTATGCAAATGCAACGTAGCTGGACCGAACCAAGGTAATTTTGTTGGGCGTCGCTTGGAGATACTCAGGTTATTTGTTGCATTCCACCTAACTACGTAATTATTCCTAATTATTTGTCATCTCAAATATTATAATTAAGTGAAAAGTGTAAATTGAGAAAATTGTAGAACAACGTGAAAAACTTCTGATACAGCTTTTTCTTGTTCAATACGTGCTATAAAAAAGTGTTTTTCGGAGCGTGAAAGGAGTCTGCCAATACACGCAAAGTGCCTCGAGCGGACAGACGCGTGGCAATTTTCGGTGTATTTTGGGCTTCTTTGACGCGCGACAAAACACTTTTATGTAGCACTTATTGAGCAGCAGAAAGCTGCATCGGGAGTTTTTCATGTTACTCTACAATTTTTCACTGACACATTTAATCGAACTATAATAATTAGGAAGTGGACTAATTATTTAAAACTAATTATCTAATCAAGGGAATGCAAAAATTATCTGAGTATCTTCAAGCGACGGCCATAAACATTACCTTGGTTCGGTCCAGCTACATGGCATTTGCGTATATTTAATGTTTGGCTTAAGACGCGTAGGACACCCTGTATATGTTAAGTAATGCTCTGTAAGCAAGTTGCTGAAAGAGTCTGGTGCTGGGCCTGTTCATACATAGCTTGACCAAAGACGAAAGCTAGCCTTCGAAGACGCGGACACAAGAGGAGAGAAAAGGCAGCCACACACGCTGGGACTCGCCACAGGGTGTTATGAAACACATTGTTCGAAAAGAAAAGAAACCCACGCGCGGATACGCCATACAATACCAGGCAGTCATAAAAACATATTCGCGGTTCCACCTGAAATCAAAGCACCAATTCCGATAGCAAATTAGTAGATAGCTTACGAAGTAAGGATATTAGTTATATCGGCCGTATAAACTTGTAAACATTCACTTACTAACTAAATTAGCAATAATAGAATATGTAAGCGTGACTCCAGGACGTAGAAGGAAGCAGACACACAGAGACAGCGCTGTCTTTGTGTGTCTGCTTCTTTCCACGGCCTTGTTCAGTCGTGCTTACACATTCTATCATGGATTCAAACCAACTAGCCCGTCAACGTGTTTTCGCCAATTTAACCAGTACGGTGTCACGCGCGCACAGGTAAACATGAACATACCCCGCTCGACGAGCGCGGGAACTCGCTGCGAAAATTCTGGAGTGAGGAATTGCGGCACGAGCAAGCGAATTAATCTTCATGGTTGACTCGCTTCAGCGCGAACGAAACGTCGAAAGCACAGCGCATACGAAGATGCCAGCGCTAAGCGCGCTCTGCAAACATCGGGGATCTTTTTGAAGATGAGGCCCGTGCGGGCGCGCACATTAGCTACGTCGCAGGTCGCTTTGAAGACACACGAGCGCCGGCAACGCGTCCCTACGGCGTCCGCCAAAGCGTCTAATACGGCGTCCGGGATTCGCGTGGCCAACGCCGTAGCAGACGCCGCGGTTGTCGAAGCGGCAGCGAGGCCATTTGGGCCATTGAAGCACCGTAGCAGCCGCCTGAGAACAACGCCCCTCCTCCCGCGCCTCACCCCCCTGCCTCGCGTGCCACAGGAGAGGGCACGCAATCCGGGCTGTGTTCCTCGTTCGCTCACGCGAGTCTGAACCGCGTTCGCTGGCTCACCATCACACGCTTTCACTCATACGGAGCCTCCCGGCGACGCCGACGACGACGGCAGAAATGCGCCTGGAGTGTCCATGTAATTGCTGGTGCAATAAAATGGGGCAGTCTCGTTCCATAACGCCTTAGGCGTCTCTGTTGACTCGTTCCTGCAGGTTTTAACCATGTACTTGTCCTCTACGTTCATTGAATTTGAGGACTCTTTGTGCAAAACAACGGGATTTGTAGTGGGGCCGATGCGAGACACGTAAGTTCTGGCGAAGCCATCAATGGTTGGCTTCACTAGAATAGGCAAGTCAGCGCTGGAGATGGAGACGTCCACGTCTTAGATGACACCGGTAGTGGTGTCATCGTCCAGAGGAATATATGAGCGTAGCTTCACCGCCAAGTTCCGTATGTTTGCTTGTATCTGGCATTCGCATGCCAACGCTGTAGAATACGCCGCGGTTGTCTCCAATATGCACGGAGCGGCAGGCGAGAAGGACATTGAGGCACCCTAGCGGGCGCTAAAGTCCTTTGATAATTTGAAAGTACCGCCGTTCTTTGAACTATGCCGCCGCCGAGCGACCTCCCCACCTCCTCCTCGCCCCTTGCGCGTACCTCCGCGGGAACCAGTTTTGGCCCCGTTTTTCTGCACGACGATACAGTGTCTAGAATAGGGAAGTGTGCGTACCGCGCCGCCGGCTCTGAAGCCCTTCCGCGATGCGTCGGAAAGAGAGGTCCAGGTGGCGCTGGCGGCCGCTTACACGTCCGCGCGCTGCGATGTCGTCTGGTCGCCGCGCAGTAAATAGACCGAGTTTGCCGACCTGCCTTTGAATTCCGGTGCGTTCTTCCCGCGCCAACATTGTGTGGTGCAGATGTGCATGAAGACTTTTGTAAAGCGATCTTTTTTTTTTCGCCGTGAATTTCGTTGCTGCAGATTGCTCTCGGATCTCGCGCTTCTTGTGCATGCTTATTTAGCATGCTGATATACAGCACGGACTCCAAGAGCCGCAACTGCATTCGCTGGCGCAATGAAATTTGTGGCGTTTAGTTAAAATGGGGATGCGGTGCCGCTATCAAAGGTGACGCACTTTGCCAAGGTCTCGGCGCACGAGAAACAAAAGTTGGCAAGTTCGCTTCGGACCGAGCAAGCTGTTGCAATACGATCTGGGGACAGTTGTATATTTGCTTGAATGGTCATCTGACTGTTTTTCTTCTACAATCCAAAAACAAATATTTGCTACAAAAAAGTTTTATTCGGAAAATAATTCTAAATTAAATATTTAGGCATAACAGCGAGTCGGCCTAGTTGTAACAGATTCATCTGAAAACTTTTTGTGCGCAAACAAACAGGGACAAAGAATAGCGGCAACACAAGGACGAGCGCTTTCTAACAACTGGTTTTATTTTTGAAGAACCACCTGCTTAAATACCCACAGATCTGCGCTATCTAGTCAACAGAGCACGCCTATAGCGCGTATGATACCCGCAGATCTGCGCGATCAAGTCAAGAGAGCACGTCAATAGTACATATAACACTTGTGATAAAATGACGTGGACAAAGCCACCCGGTCAACATAAAAACAGCAAGGTGCATAAAACAACCACTTACAATAAAACGCGCTACAGATGTGATGATAGAAGCGAATTTTCTTTATCCAACAATGAAACAGAAGGATGGCTGATGCATTTTTCTTGTTTTTCAATCCAGTGTGCTTCCACAATTTCCCTAGTGGTTTGATTCCTATGCCTATACAAAATGTCTGTGTTACTAAGACAAGGTGAGCAATCATGTTCTTGGCAATGCATTGCCAAATGCGTACTTGGGTGACCTTTCAGGCTATACAAGTGCTCCCTTAACCTCGTGTTAATGCATCTCGCAGTCTGCCCTACGTACACGCAGATCGCGCAGATCTGTGGGTATTTAAGCAGGTGGTTCTTCAAAAATAAAAGCAGTTGTTAGAAAGCGCTCGTCCTTGTGTTGCCTCTATTCTTTGTCCCTGTTTGCTTTCGCACAACAAGTTTTAAGATGTAAGATATTTGTTGTACGCCACAAGGACGAAGTTAAGGCGAATGCATCTATGCTGCCCATTATTTGCACGGTTGTCGTAGACACTATGAACGCTACGAAGAGCAGTGCTGCAGCAAGCAACTTGTGAAACATTCTGTGAGGGTCTGTAAACGCTTGAAAGTTCTAAGGTGACGTAATGTGAGTTGATGTAATATGATTTCGCATTGCTTGAAGCTTGATGCAAGTGCGAGTGTGGCGGCGGCAGGCTAAACATTTGAGGAAGAGCCGGTGTTCAAAGCGGAAGAATGAGAGGCTTATTGGCAATCTTCTGTTGCCAGTTTGGCTATATATATGGAGACCGAATTGGACATTTCCATACGTAGTCCTTCAAGGTGCGTTCAGTGTCTTCCTCGAGAGGGAAGTCTGTCTATGGTTAAAACGCACAACCACAAGGGATAGCAGATTACATCTAATGTAAGTAAATTCTGGAGTTCAGAGTCGCTAAATAGATTAAGAGCGAATGGAAGTGGACTAACGGAAGGAAACCAAGGTAACGTATTTTTTATTTAGATATGCTGGATCACTGCTCTGCGAAGTAACACTATGGTCAAGGTCTTGAAGAACTAAGATACTATAGACATCCATAATATGCAAACTGGATACTATAGGTACACATGCTGTGTCTCTTGTGCGTCTGGTGTCCTAGTTCTTCACTTCCTTGTCCTTAGTATTGCTTTGCAGTGTGATGATCCACCATGTCTTTGAACCAAATGGCCCATTGCATCACGTTATACGTATTTAGGTACGCACAGTGGTCTAAAGGAAGACGAAGCAAGTAGGCGGGAATAAAAGAAAGCAACACATGAGACTGGCGTGCAGTTATTAGACACAGTCGTAAACTTAAGTAATCAGCTTTAGTACATTTGAAGCATCAGAATTAGAAGAGCATCACAAACATGAATCAAAAATGAATGACTCAGATCAGAACTTGAGCATGACATGAAAACTGTCAGTGCAAAATTCGCCGCTGTGCACATACGAAAACACGTTCAGACTGACTTGCAAAAACACAATAGGGTAATTAATGCGTTCCACTCTCTTATCGTGAGGTGGAAAAAGGAATGTTATAATGCGTCAATACGTCCAACGGTGCGCTGCAAATCAAACGGTTCGATGTAGGTTTGCGTTTTGGATATAATTTCCCGTTGTATAGAACGCACAAAAGATTTATTCTCGCCTTGGGCCCATTGCTTTCAGTTTGGCAAGACAAAAATTGAGGCCCTCGCGAACAAAATTCTATGCCAAGATCGCTCGTACACGCACCCCGGCGGAAATTGGAAATAAAAAAAAAAAAGCTTTAGGGAAAGAAGGCTGCAGCACGAAAACAGTGTCCGAGAGTTCGCGATCAAACGCAGAGTCATTGCTTAGCCCACGGTCGACGTATAATTGGCTTTCAAGAAACGCTCATACCAGAAGCCAATACCAACTCCCGAAAGCGATTCTTGTTTGAATCCCTGCCCGTGTAGAAGGCACTTGAAATAAACTGTGCGCTGCGATGTTAGCGATATGTTAGAACGCTCATGTGTGATGAATTTTGCGGACACGTTAAAGAACCCCAGCTGGTCAAAACTACTCCGGCGTCTCCCACTACGGCGCGCTTCGTATTCATATCGTGGTTTCGGCACGAAAAAACCTACGAATTTTGTCATTAACCGCTCGAAGAGCACCCTTGCGCTTTTGTGGGTACGCGACCTATGGCCCGCGAAGAAAAATAAAAATCCACGCGCTGAAACTAACCTTTCCCAATGGTTATCGACAACATAATAATGGTGCACAACAAATTGAAGCGCTCCCCTTCGTCACCCTTAGCACCAAGCGCCGCTGGCTCTTTCACAACCTAAATAAGAAATCTGCAGCTCTGGTGGGCGACAATCTCTAAAAAAAAAGAAAGAAGTAGCCGTGCTGGCTCCAAAATATCGAATGCAATAACAAGATTTAGGTTATATGAACGCCCATCCTCCAGCGTATAAATCAAACCAAGAGAGAGACTGTCAGTATGTTAAGGCTTCATCACGTGCATGCATCTAACGACAGATTCCAAGCAATAGGGAAATAAATAGGAAGCGGATATCAAGCTTCAGTTACGTACGCTATAAAATAAGCAGTCGAAGGCATTTCTAATCTGTCCCGGCGCGTGTAGGGCGTACCAGACACTGTGGATCAATTTATTCTTCCTTCGATAAATACAAATAAAAAAAGTAACAAAGGAATGCCACAGGATTTCTTCTCTGGATCTTATAAGCCATTTCACCCGATAAAAAGAACAGTTCTTGAGAAAGATGTGCAAGGCAAGAAGCAGAAGGCCATGGTGGTTATTCACAGCGAACCCTCGAAAAAGAAGCTATGCCACCGCTCCTCAACAACGAAAGGGAGGTTGAGCGTCGTTCGTTCTCTCGACTTCGCCACTAAACAACAACGACAAATAAGTAAATGCATACATAAAGGAAGGAACCTGCATTGCCGTACTCATCGAGCGTATCGTGATTGACGACGCGCCGGGGTAAATGATCACTCGCTTTGGAACGCAAACAACTTGGCGAGGCAGAAGAAGCGTGCGCGCACGCCTTCCCGAATGACTCCAGCAAACGCAGTGTTTTTTTTTTTTTTTTCCTAGTAATTTTCTCACATGCTTTCCAGTACAGCTAGGAAAGAAAAGAGTCAGAGAGGAGGAGAGGACTCATAGAGGGTGTTGGAGCCGACGAGGCAGTCGAGCGTGGGCTGCTGCGCTTTGGCAAAGTGCGATCGGGTGACGTGGGGTGTGGTTCGGAGTGTACACAGTCGGGCGCTCTCACACCTATAGCACGTCATCCAGAGCGTCAGCTGGAGCAGTGCAGAGCCACGTTAGCAGCTTATTACACCGCTTGTTGCCGCCAAGGGAAGATTTGCTTTTTGTGTCAGCATGCGCCGACCGTGCGTTTCGCTCTGCGTCACTGCTTCGTTAGCCTGCAGCGGAGAGACGAAGTGTGACCTCTTTTCCCCTAGTTTAAACTGTATATATAGGCGTCAATCTGCGATGCCAGTGAAATGTGCGTTAGCGAAAATCTTTGTTCTTCAAAGCTACGTTCCTCGTGTATTTTCTTTCCTTCTCTTTCTTCTTCTTTTTTAGTTTGAACAAATCACTAAAAAAAAAAAATTGCAACCAGCGAATAGCGCAATTTCTCCCCGCTCAAGTGGATTACCGGAAGAGTCGTACGTTTAACGTAACTATAACTCGCAACGTCAAGCACGCTAAATGAAGAGGTTGAATGACTTTTTTGTTATTCACTTTAGGGCACGCGCTGAGATTTCTCAGTTAAAGCAAGGCAGTATATGGTGAAGCCATATCTGCTCAAAAGAAATCCTTGGCCTACCACCACATCTGAGATGTACCACTCCAAATGCTGGTAAAATACGCGCTGGCATTGCAAATATTCTTGACTCAAACTGTTAGAGGATTTTGATAAACTAAACCGTAATGTCAGTGCATTTAGTCGCACATTTCAAGTACTAATATATCAAAAATGGCGCTAGTCTTGGCTTTCTTTTTAGTAGAAAGGACTTCCAAGTAGTGCTTGGTTCCAATTTCGCAACTTCCGCAAGTCTCCAAAGGGAGCTTAAAAGTTAATTTGGCAATTTTATGAATTAGCTACGTGGACACACTGGGATTTCTCGTCCAAGTAGTTTGCGCCTATTACGTAAATGCACTTGGATGGTTGAAACCGCGATATATATCGCAAGGCATTAAAAAAAAAAAGTACTGCAGTGCTATGCAAGATGCGGCAAGTTTCTCGTTCGCACGAGTTCTGCCCGAGTTTGCTCGATCGCACTCAGTGGACAGAGATAGCATGGAATGTGGATAAACAGCAGGCAAAAAAAAAAAAAAAACGAGAAAAAAAAATGTCGACAAAATGCCGCATATGACAACATGCGCGCAGCCTGCTTCCGCGTTTCAAGCCCACAAGGCTGCGCAACGAAACGCGCCACGCCGCGTATTGTTATCAACGTATTGTCTGAATTGATAAACAGCGTGACAGTCGTGCTCTCTATCTGCACATTTGCCGTGAGCGCTTGCCACGCCTTTCTCGGGCCCGTCAAAGCGTACCTGCTCTTTCGGGCATTATCGTTGTATCCTCCGTCGAATGCGAACAGGGCACATGCGGGCATTCTCGTGCACCTACATTTTCCCTCAATGGAATAAGTTTAAATACAGCAAATAAAATAGCAAACATTTTCTTTCTTGAAGTACCTGTTTTTAATTTCGAAGGCGAAAAATTTCTCATGGCAAACGGATATCGAGCAAGTTATTAAATTTCGCAATTTTGGCTGCGAGTGGCGACAGTGAGGCGAGAGCTCACAAGCAGAAATATTCTATAGGATGACCCGCACGAGGGAGTTCATACGGTAAGAAGTCGCCAGGGGCGCTGCAGTGCTATTTTCGATAAAGTAAGTCATGACAATGACCGCAGCGCGGCGGCATGACTGTTCACCGCAGGAGATTGATTCACTGAGGCCATTAAAGCCGCCGCTTTACTAACTGAAAATCACACTCTAGCCATAGAGACGGAAACAACAGCTGTCGCTGCAAGATGGCGGTACGGTATTCTTGGGTCTGTAGTGACGCAGCAGAGTGAAAATGTAAAATATTATTTGATTGCCTCTGCTATGCACCGCGAAAAAAGAGCATGCTGCCCATCGACACAATTCATCGCTTTTCAGCGGTTGCCCAGCAGAGCCTTGTGCGCATGTACGCAGTATTTGGGTGTTGCCTCTGCTTGGAGCTAACAGCGATCGCAGATAGATATCGTAGCGAAACCGCAGAAATGGCATTTTGGCAGGTGAGGGCTCCTGCGTGCAGCTATGAAATCAGACTTCGAGCGCAGGAAGGGTGCTGCAACTCTTTAGCGTGCATTGCTTGTGATGAACAAATGCCATCGCACTGGGGCTGGAAAAGCGAGCGATTCTCGACTCTGACCGTGTTTGCGACATTGCAGCTCCGATTCCTCTGCGACTGACTGTAAATGACTGTAAAGCCTTTACTGGCTCATTGTCAAGGTCATCTGCCGTTAGCAGAAACTGTCACAGCTTTCCGGCCTCCTGATTGGTTTCCTCTGTGTCTTGACGTCACTGTCGCTAGGCACAGGTGTGCGCCTCCTGATGGGCTCGCGTGCGTGACGTCACTGGTGTCAAATGCGGGTGTCGGGGTGGTTCTCATCACTTCGGCACTCATGGCGGCCGTGTGTTCGACGCTGCGCACTGACGTCACTGTCGTCAGGCGCTTGAGGTGGCCTCCCGATTGGGCGCTGCGTGGCCTGACGTCACTGTCGCGAGGCGCGCGTGGCGACCGTCTGCTTGGGTGTGGTGTGGTGGCGGCGGCGGCGGCAGTTTACTTTGCGATATTGTGTGGGAAGGATGCCTCGTCTCGCCACACCAGTGTCTCCCAACACGCGACGTGTGGCAGCCGCTGAACGCAAGCGACTCTCAGAGAGGCTCAGCGTATACGTCGCATGCATCAGGGCGGCCAGGCGCGTCCGACACCACGAGTCCAGGGACGCGATGGGCCAACGCAAGAGAGGCAATGCATTTGAAGCGACTCGCTGCATCTGCGGGTACCAAGGCGCCGTGACCGCCATCTTGCCGCGGCAAGCCGAGCAAGTACAATTCAATCGAGCGAAGTGGATGATGAGGATGGCCAACTAGACCCCGACACCGCCATGGAAGACGCATGTCCTCCTAATCCGCAAACGTCGCTGCAACAGAGAACGAGAGAGAAACAACTTTATTTGCCACTGCAGGGTAGGAAGTTAAGGCAGGTAGGCCTAGTGTGGCTCCCTGGTGGGGGCGACGCCTTGGGCCCACGAGACAAGTGCGAGTTGCGTTTTCTTGTCTGCTCTTGTCAGCAGCTGGTTCCAACCCTCATCGGAGGGAGCTGGCAGTAATAATTGTGGGGGAGGGTTACCCTCGCATCCCCAGAGAATGTGGGCTCCATGGTCGCACTTAGTGCAGACTGGTCGTAATACCCGCCAGTGTGCATTGCAACATTGTGTTGCGCTGCAACAGTTCGGCGCTGCAAAGCAGCCATCCTGGATGTGGACCCACTAAAGCCCAATGAGTTCACCGGCCATGAGTTGCAAGCCGACATCCTCCCAGATGCCAGCTTTGAAATGATGGACTCAGAAGACATCGAAACGATAAACATAGGCGCAAGCAACGTTGCAGGCATTTAATAAACAAACAAACGTTCACATAACAGTGTACGAGTTGTGTGCCTCCGTGGTGTTTCCGACGCAACAAATCGCCATTGGCAATGGTGTCAGGCTTCCGCCGTTTCACACTTTAGTCTCGACAAAGTGCCTTCCGTTTTCTTTATTTTTATTTTCTCTCCTTGTCTGTTCTTCCCTTTTCCCCCTCCCCAAGTGTAGGTAGCCAACAGGGCACCTCCTTAGTTAACCTCCATACCTTTCCCTCTTCATTTTTTCTGTCTCTCTATCTCTCCCTCCGACACATAACCCACAACAGAGCAGCCATCTCAAACGAGAGACGCGATGCGTTGTCATAGGAGAACACTACGCACTCCTCAGCATCGTCGTCCACAAATCTGCTCTACAAATCTGCCTATCATACTTGGGGTCCCCAGTCAATAAAAGAAGGTTGGGTAATCAAACTTCACTGGTTAGTGAGTTATGGGGAGAAGAAAAAGAATTGCCTGGGTTACTATAGGCTATTGCGAATAGTATGCGTTCGGTTCGATTCGCTTTCTACGCGCCTTTTCTTTTTAAATTCTTGGCTCAACTTACGTGGGAAACCCTATATCGGAAGGCTCAGAATTGACGCCGAGCTGCATCCCGGTGCAACAGGCGCGGAAAGCAGCTGTCGCAATGCACGGTACCACTGCACTTCACGAGCAGAGAGGCGAAGGAAGCAACTTCGCTCACACGGACCACCTCGGCTGTATGAAAGTCCACCTCTCCAGGCGGCAAGGGATTTTGCTCACGTACTGCATGTGCAAAAGCGCAGACGTGTGGCTGTTGAAGATCACCAGCCATTTGTTTCTTCTGTCGACGCATGTCTTCGCCGACTGGAGGAACTATCGCCCGCGTGGTCGTGAGGGACGAGCTGCTGGCACGACCTCCCCTTGGTGGGCCCGGCAAGATAGTGCAAATTCACGAGTGCCTTGTTGGGGGCGAGCGAAAGTACAATCGAGGCCGCTTGACGACAAGCGACAACGTTCCACCTAGCCGCCAAAATTACGGTGGTGTTGCAGGTCGTGAACCATGGGTCTGCGGAATGGTCTGCGCCACTACAGTGGGGCTGCGTCTTTTCAAGGTCGACCGACGTGGCGCGGCGACGCTAGGCTCCATTATTGCAGCCAATGTTCAACCGGGGACCATTATTCATAGTGAAGACTGAGGCGCATACAGCTGTTTCCCAAATTTAGTGGATGCTAATGGGGCGAGCCTCATTCTACATTGGGCAGCAGTCACCCACAGCTTGAACTTTGTGGACCCCATCAGGGGCGCTCACACGCAAAAAATAGAAACGTACCGTCAAAAAGTGAAGAGCCACCTCATCAGCGGCGCGTAAGGGTAACTATACCACTGCGGGATTGCCACCCGACATGGATGGGGTGGCAATCAACGGCCACGTGCGCTACAAGGACCCTTTCTTGCCTTTGTTATAAGCCATGGATCGCTCGGGGCTACCCAGTATGAAGACTTTTTCCTACGCTTGTTAGAAGGCATCGCTCTGCGCTACCCTCTCTGAAGGTGCATCACGAAGTAAAAGAAAAAAAAATCGTATTTTTCTGACCCTTTGTATGAGTGTTTTCCGGCATTTCTGCGTGCTTATACGGTGAGCCAATGGCAAACCACTACTACGCTAGCCGACCCTCACCGCGTCTCGCAGCATTACTTTAGCGCGAGCGAGACTAGCGCGACTCCCATATGGAGCCCGCGAAACTAACATACAGCAAACAGTTTACGAGCACACAGCTCACTAGTACATTTCTAGTATGACAGAGCACTCAGCTCCCGACAACGATCACGACACGAGCACACCCTAGCAGCCGGCAAACGCTGCTTATAAGCTCTTGCTCGACGTCATAGTTCGACGTCATTCAAGATGACCCGCCTTTTTGGAGGATGAGGTGGGTCGGAGCAGGAATGGTCGGGAAGGTTCGTCCAAGCATTGTAAACTCGCCGCCGCCCCGCACTATGGCTCACACACACAAAGGCACACAGGTGCGAACCCATACACACAAAGGCTCCGGAGTCGACGACCGAGGGCTTCGTAGAACCGTGCTCCGTCTCGGGTGGTGCGGCCAAGTACCAATTTCCTGAGTTGATCGCGCGCCACGTGGCCGCCGGTCATCCGCAGTTCTCGGTACCGCCCAGCTTTCAGTGCCGACGTCAGAGGGCTTCGTAGAACTGCTTTGTCCCGGGTGGCTCGGCCAAGTACCAATTTCCGGAGTTGATCGCGCGCCACGTGGCTGCCTGCCGACCGCAGCTCTCGGAAGGGCGCCCCGACTGGTGGGCTTGGAACACGTGCAGCGGGCTGAAAGCTGGCACGTTGCCACCCCGTATGGCCATTCTTAACAGCTCCTCCATGGCCCGGAAAAATCTCGCCTGGCCAGTGCAGGCAACCGCTGGGCAGGAAGAGAATGGCTGGCGAGCAAGACGATGGCTTTGCTCTCTGCAACCCCTGCGTACTTGGAATGCCTTCACCCATCTTACAACAACTGGCACAGAAGAGTCGACCCGGCAACACAATACCGCTCAGCGTTCAAACGCCCGGAATTAGCTGCTAACCCACCAGGCCTCCTATCACAATTTCCATGCAAGTCACTCAACTGGGAATCCCAAATTTTGCCCCAAAATTTCGTGCCGCCAAATCAAGCGTTCACGTTCCTCCTGAGTTCGACCAAATCCGACCGTCGCGCTGCACAAGAGTAAAGGTTTACGCAGAATTAAACCGAAGGCTTTCAAACACCAATACCCAAACATAACTTAAGCAGCTTAACTTCACGAACAGCCTGTTCTTACCCTATCGCAGTGGCGTACTTATTTCATGTACTGCTGCCACTGAACCGTCTGGCCAACTCCACAGGTACGTCATCACAAACGCGCTAAGTTTGGGGTCCCTATTCCGAACACGTGCTTGCATCATACAACGTTTTCATCACGCTGACTCACATTTGTTCCTTTAGTCCACACAGGACACGTTCCTTAAACAAACAACCAAACTTGCGTAACTTACGCAACACAGAGGAACCTTTAAACAAATGTGTCTTCTAATAACTAGCTCTACGCACGCGTACTAGAGAAGTCAGAATACGGCTGCCTTCGACACACACGAGCAACCCAGTCATCAACGTTCTGCTTCCTTCCGTCCGCACAGGACACGCGTTAATGGACCTAAGAGCTCTTCTCAGTGCAAATCACGCACTTACTGAAAATTCACGCGCTTAACCTTAGAAAATTCAAAAACACTTAAAAAGAAAGAAGGTTAAATAACACACACGCGCGTTACGATAGGCCTCTCAACGATAACCTTGTCACACAGGTTACTTACACACAAAAAAAGAAAGCCTATATACTTATTAATGAACACCTCGCGAGACTACAGGTTTACTTTAAACGCGTCTTTCAAATCTCGAGCTTCTCAAACAAAACATAAACAGAGCTCATACCTTACATATTGAAAGAAATCCTAGTCTCAAATCGCGAAAATCTGCAAATGTTCAAAAATAAAACAAAACAACACTACTACGAAAGCTCTTGGCCTCCCGTTCCCGATTGCTTACGACTGACTCATACTTTCAGCCGAACCCGAGGTGGTCGCGGTTTAAAAGCTACTCTGGCTACGGAGGAACAACAAAAGGGCTGACTCACTATCAGCTCCCCCAAGACGTTATGGTCTCCTGCCAATTTGCGTCCTCACGCCCCGCTTTCAACATGACCTCGACTGACCGCGTCGCTACTCCCCACCTGGTCTCGTCTTGCCACCTTGCGCTTCTTTGTACTGCACGCTGAGCTTCGAAGAGAACGACGGAACGACGAGGAATTTGACTGCCCCGTGCCCTTTGTCCGCGTCCGTGCAGAACAAGCTTCTCGGTCCCCCTTTGACCGGTGGCTCGAGCGTGTTTGATGCGTCAACATCGTCAGTGACGACCGCACCTTTTTCCTCGCGCCCTGCCCTTTTGGGTTTCTCGCCATCTTTGGCGGCGCTACATTAGTTACCGTCTTTCGGTCTTTACCGCGCTTCTTATTTCGGCGCTTTCTCTTTGCACTCGCTTTCATGTCGCCTTCTCGTGCCTCGTGCTGGCCGTTACACATCTCGTCGGCCCGGATCGGTCTCTTACCCGCACAGTCTGATTGATTTTCATTTAAATCAACATTCTCGCTGCCTCGACTGGCGGACAGCTCAACCGACTCTGGCACAATGCAGCAGGCTTTACTCGAGTTATGCAACTCGCACTCTTGCGAACTGCCCTCTACTGCATTGCCCAGCTCACGCTGTGCATCTGCACACAGCCCGTCGGTATCGATCGCTGTCTCACGCTCACAGTCCGAATGATTAACAACTGAATCATCCCTATCTAGGCTATCTAGACTGGCGGAGAGCCGCACCGATCCCTGAACAATGCAGTTGTTCTCTCGTGAGCTACGGAGCTCGCCACCCCGAGAACTATTCTCAACTGCATCGTCCAGCTCGCACTTCACTTCTGCACGCAGATCTGACTCGACATGGGTGCTCGCGTCTGTCAAGTCCGTAGTATTCTGTACCTCGCTAACGACCTCGCTACCATGAGATGCGACGCACACGCGCGGTAACTGTGCCAATTTGTTCGCAGCTGGCCTAGCTGTCTCTACAGTCATCTGTTGGCACAGCACCTCGTCGCTCTCACTCTGGCCTTTAACGGCCTCTGCTGCCACTAAGGCTTCGTTAGCTGCTAGCACTTCGAGTTCACTTGTGAACGTGCTGCTACTCTCACAGGTACTACTACTTTTCTCGGCTTTCGACGAAAATCTGCAATCTACTTCTTCACACTTTTGCTGCGTCCAGCCTACAGATTTCTCAAGCCGCTGTTGTCTCTGTGCCAATAACTGATCACAATACTGTATCTCTTTGATCAGTGCTGCCTTCTTTCTCTCATACTTTTGCTCACGCTCACGCTTACGTTCCTGATACTCACGTTCGCGTTCATTCTCACGTTCGGGACGCTCACACTTAAGAGTAAGTTCTTGAAGCTCACGCTTCCGTTCATTCTCGCGTTCTTCACGCTTACGCTCACTCCTACGTTCACGACGCTCACGCACCAGTGGTTCCTGTCTTTTACTTAGAATTCGTTTGCCCATTTGTTCTATGAATTTCAAATCATTGTTACTTTCTAGAATGGTTTTACGAATCTCTGATTCCTTCAAGTCCTCATCTACGTTTACCTCGATCTCTTCACACAACCACAACAGGTCAGCTCTCGTCAAACACATTAGGACCATGGTCGCTACTTTAAGCTTTGGCTCTGCTGTCACACAATACTTGTTGCGATACCCACGCAAATCAAAATACAAGTAAATAATCCCAGCGAATCAAATCCAAAAACACAGTGAAATTGAAGCCTGGTAAATCTTACAGCCAAAACCAAACGCTTACCCACTGAAGCAGCACCATATCACCAGTCCTTCCCCGCCGTATCCAGTCAGTTGCAAGAGGTGGTCAATCTCAAGTCGCCTCCAACTTGATCAGGATGCCGGTCGGTCACCATGTGCCAACGTCCGTCAGCTGCCGTTGCTGTCTCCGAGTCGTAGGCCGATTTACGAGCCGCAGGCCGATCTCACCGCTGCCATTCAGTTATTAGATTTGGCGGTCGTAGCTGTAGAGATGAACTTGGGACGACAGGGCTAGGCGAGCAGGATTTAATTGCAGGATTTACATTTAAAACAGGACATACATTGGCTGTCTGGCGCGACTCCCATATGGAGCCCGCAAAACTAACATACAGCAAACAGTTTACGAGCACACAGCTCACTAGTACATTTCTAGTATGACAGAGCACTCAGCTCCCGACAACGATCACGACACGAGCACACCCTAGCAGCCGGCAAACGCTGCTTATAAGTTCTTGCTCGACGTCCTAGTTCGACGTCATTCAAGATGACCCGCCTTTTTGGAGGATGAGGTGGGTCGGAGCAGGAATGGTCGGGTAGGTTCGTCCAAGCATTGTAAACTCGCCGCCGCCCCGCACTATGGCTCACACACACAAAGGCACACAGGTGCGAACCCATACACACAAAGGCTCCGGAGTCGACGACCGAGGGCTTCGTAGAACCGTGCTCCGTCTCGGGTGGTGCGGCCAAGTACCAATTTCCTGAGTTGATCGCGCGCCACGTGGCCGCCGGTCATCCGCAGTTCTCGGTACCGCCCAGCTTTCAGTGCCGACGTCAGAGGGCTTCGTAGAACTGCTTTGTCCCGGGTGGCTCGGCCAAGTACCAATTTCCGGAGTTGATCGCGCGCCACGTGGCTGCCTGCCGACCGCAGCTCTCGGAAGGGCGCCCCGACTGGTGGGCTTGGAACACGTGCAGCGGGCTGAAAGCTGGCACGTTGCCACCCCGTATGGCCATTCTTAACAGCGTGCAGAGGGGCAAACTTTGTCTTAATATCATTATAGTTGTTTCATTTTGGGGAGTCGCCAGAGCTTGTGAAGATCCCAAGTTTCACCCAACCTGGCGCATACTGCATAGCACCACTGGTCACATAATATAGCACTCGCATTACAGCGCTTGTTAAGCGTTGGATCAGAGGGACACCGTTACTCCCGCGGACGCCGTCTCATTCGACGTTTCCGCGTCGTCTCTGTACCATGTACTGACAGAGCATAATTCCGCGTATAGCTTCGCGACCTGACGAGAACAGAAGCGTTCATGATAACAGTGTCAATGACTGCAAAGTGCAAGAAACCAGCGACGCAGTCCTGTGACTAATGTTGTGCCTGCAGGAGCGTTTTACAGCGAAGCTGTTTATGCGGACTCTGTGCCGTCGTTGTCGCACTTCGCTAAACTATCATCATCAGCAATGGGTCGAGCGTCGTCGTCGTCTTCCACAGCTGGCTCCGTTGCCGCTCGTCAGTTTAGCGTAGAATTTCACTTTTCTTCGGTCGTCGTAATGGGGAAGCCGCGTTTACGAGGGTATGAGCCATTGCTTAAAGGGGTATGAGGCATTCATTGTCCTACGCGACAGACAGATTTAATTTTGAAGCACAAGGCTGTGATTGTGAAATGCAATCGCCGCCATCTGCCGTCAACTCAAGAGCAAGCAATGCAACATTCAGCGTCTCCAGACAAAGCACTGGAAGCGGAGGAGGCACACCGAGCAGTGCAGACACAAGAGACGACGCACAACTCAAGATCGAGCAGTAGAAGAGAAAGCACAAGACGAAGCAAATGCAACATTACACACAAAATTAATAAAAAAAATAATCAGATGGCTTTCACTTCACGCCACCCCTTGCCCTCATTACTACTAGCGCGCAAAAAAGGGGCGGAGCAACCTGCACGCGAGATTAAAGCATGGAAAAATACAGACAGAAACCTCATGCTAAAAAAAAAAGAAGACTGGAAGAACCGCAAAGAAAAAAGCCCTCTAAAGCACGCTCACCACGAGAAGCGCGCAAAAGTGAAAATAAGGTGAAAGAATGGTGAAACAAAAGATTTATAATAGAGACTGCTTGCGAAGGTTGAATTGCATGGTGTAACACTCGCTGTAAGTAACACAGCTTCGCTGTTCGATCATCTTCACTAACTGGAAGGGGCGGTGATTTTTTAAATTAACAGGCAAATCGCGTCAAAGAACGCCAGCTGTGGCGAAAGGACACAATATTCCTTTTTATAATTGTTTTGTTCACGTGTGCGCCGCGACTTGTGGACTCATTAGAATTGTAACTTTGAGGAAATCGGAAACCGAAGTGAAGAAGGCAAGCTGAGGGCACGTGGCACGGTAGCTGGAAGGAAAAAAGAACAAAACGAAAGAAAAGAAGTGCTAGAACGTGGCTGACGTGGCCTGGTGCCTGAGCTCCCGAGCACTGGTTCTGGTCAAGTAGCTGGCGGTTTTCTTTTAGTCTGTCTCTTTTACTTAATTGTTTTTGACCTTTTGTTTCAATATCTGCTAACCTTCCAGAGTAATTACCCGTTTCTTTGCAATGTCACTCTCATCGCCAGGCCAGGAGGCTTCCTCCTGGTCGGTTTCTGTTCCTAACTCTGATTTGCCGGTAGAGCTTTTTTTACGCAGTGGGACCCGCAGCATTCCTGTGGCTTTGGTTCCGAGTGATGGCAGAGTGATTCGCATGAAGAATCCCAAAGCAATTCAAACCGAACTCCGGATGGCCTCGGCCAGTTTTCAACAAATCACCGAGGTTCGACAGTTTCACCGAGGGGGCATTCTTTGCTGCTCGTCAGACCAGGCTTGTGTTCAAGATTTACTGAAGTGCGATGTTTTCGCGACATATCCGGTGAGCAGTTTCATTCCTCATCACCTTGCGTGTACCAAAGGCCTACTTCGCGGTGTCGACATAAGTCTATGTCCGGCAGAAATTTTGGAAATGTTTTCATCGGCAGGCGTGATTCCTGTGTATTGTTGCAGCCGTGTCGTTGAGAATAAGCGCATACCCACAGAAACAGTCATTGCTACTTTTGCTGGAATGAACCGCACAACGAAAATCATGGCATGGCCACTTCTATACCGAGTTGAGCCTCTATCACCTCGTGTCCTTCAGTGTCTAAAGTGTTGGCGGTTCGGACACTCCATAAAAGGCTGCAGGTCAAACACACAATGCGTAATGTGTGGAGAAGGCCATCATTCAAATGTCTGTTCTTCCCGAAATGAGTCCTGCTGCCTTTGCAGTGGTCCCCACCCCGCAGATGAGCCTAATTGCCCTGCAAGGTCTAAAGAAGTACAAATCCTTGAAATAATTGATAGACGTCGATGCTCTCGTCGTGAGGCCATTGGAGAAATTCAGAGCAGGACTCAGGGGTATGCTGGTATAACGGCCCGTCAAACGCTGTGTACGGAAAACAATCTCTGAGGCTGTGGCAGCTTCCGTAGATAAGGCGCTGGAGAAAGCAACGGAGCGCATTATGACAAATCTCACCGACTCCCTTGTTCAGGTGCTGTCCTCACAACTAGCTCCGTGGCTTCAACTAAATAATAAAGCCAATATTGAGGATCTGGTGTCGGGTCTACCGCGGACTCCACCAATTTAAATATCTACCACGCAGACATTCACAGATAACGATTCATCAAAGCCATCAACTTCTGAGAGAGTCGACCAAATCTGTCTCTCCGACACAGATGGGATGGAAAATAAAGATGCAGATATGGACCCCCGATCTCTTAAACGAACAAGGTCACCGACAGAGAAAAGACCTAGCTCTCCCACCAACTCCAAGGCAAAAAAGTACGTTAGAGAGATTCCGACTAAGAAGGGCTTCTTAAAAGATAGCGTTTTAGACCAAGCAGTCTCTGCTGATCGGATTTATTCACAATAGGAGCTTTAGCAGTAATTCAGGGGAACTGTCGTTCCATACTTTCCGCTGCAACAGATTTATTATATCTTATTTCTAAATATTCTCCAGATATTATTATTTTACAGAAAACTTGGCTTGTTGCTGGTCAGACTTCTCATCTCAAAAATTTCCCCTGTTTTCGATTGGATCGCCTATCCCGAGGCGGTGTTTTAGTTTTGTTTGTCTCATTAAAAATCTGCCATAGAGCTACCAGAGGCATACCAGATAATGTCCCGAGACTGTGAAATCTTAGCACTGGATATAATACTTCCTGGCAGCACACCTTTTTCTATAATTAACACGTACTTCCCCGCTGGAGTGCGAGGTACCCGCTATCTGGATATCTCTATTGCTCGCAGTCAGAAGAACATCATACTGGTGGGAGATTTTAATTCTCATCATGTGTCGTGGGGTTTCCGAATGGACACTTGTGGAAAACGCTTGTGGGATTGGGTCTTAACGAATAATTTCTCTTGCCTAAATTCCAGAGCACATACTTTCGTACGGGGTCAGTCGCGATCTGCCCTAGATCTTACGTTCGCTACCTCGAGCATGTTTGTCACATCCTGGAAGACTGTAGACTCTGGAACTAACAGTGATCACCTCCCTATAATTTTTGAACTGCTTACCCCGTTGACTAGTTTACATAGTAATGTGCGCACTTTTGTTAATTACGAAAAATTTAAAAATGCGTTAAAATCAGCTTTACACGCTCAGGAGGGCATGGAGAGAGATATTAAAGCAATGAGCCTATGTTCAATTCTAAAACAGTCATCAAAAAAAGCTCAGTTTATTGTGCAATCTACTAAGGGAGGATCATATTGTCCCTGGTGGAATTCGGACTGCGAGCGAGATTTTAGACGTAGAAAAGCTGCGTGGAAAAAGCTTTTATACAACCAAAGTCCTATTATTTGGGCTGATTATACATACATAGCTACTACATTTAGACGAACAGTCTCAAAGGCTAAGGAGGATTATGATTCCAAGCACTACACATACCTATCGAAATCTTGCAATAAAAAGGCCCTGTTTAAATTTCTTCGATCTCGTAAAGTTATACCGGCGCCCGTGAATGCCGATTCTGTCGTTTTAACAACAAAAGAAGTATCTGAATCACTTGAGAAAATTGCTCAAGGACTTGCGCAACGTTTCAAATATAAATTGCCGTTAGGCCTACAGAAACCTCCCTTGGGAGACGACTTTGAAACTAACATCGACAGAGCTTCAAGGCATTATTAGTTCGTTACCGACGTCAGCCCCCGGTCCAGATGGAATTACAACGGGAATGCTAAATGTTTTATTTGATTATGCGCCTCAGGACCTCCTAAACATAATTTTCTCTCTCAAAAATACATGGGTTCCAAGAGAGTGGAGAATAGCTAAAATTATTCCATTAATAAAGAAAAAATCTGCTGGACTTGACTTAGACAACATAAGACCGATTTCTCTTACTTCCAATGTCGTCAAATTAATAGAAAGAGTTCTTCACGGCCGCATAACAAATTGTATGCAGGATGATACCCTTCTCAGTCCTTGCCAGATTGGATTTCGTCCCGGGCACTCCATATGGTGCGCCCATGTAGATGGGCGCACCATATGGCCGAGAGCCGCATTATGGCCAGAGAGCCGCATTAAACCTGCTAACCGCAAACGAGAGTACGCAGCTTTGGTGACGCTAGATGTATCAACAGCATACGACTCTGTAGAACATGGTATTCTATTCGATAAACTTCAGTCTACGAATTTCCCTAAATATATAACCGCTTGGACCTATGAATTTATGAGAGATAGAGAGTTTTATAGTTTTTCGACGGTATTTCGACTTCCAAACACAAGCAGACAAGAGGTGTATCGCAGGGTTCTGTTCTTTCCCCTATATTATTTAACATGTTGTTAAGCACAATTCCTTCGTCTCCGGAAGTACGTGTTTATGTTTATGCGGGCGATATTGCATTTCTTACGTCCGCAAATAATATACATTCACTACAACAGTCGTTGCAGAATTACTTAGGAATGCTGGAGACATGGCTAGAGGGGTTATGTATGTCGTTAAATATTAGCAAAAGTGCGGTATTAGTATTCCCATTAACTGCACAGGTGCATATATCTTTACAATACCGACAGGAAATCATTCCCCAAGTTGACGAAGTCAAGTACCTTGGTGTCATTTACGATGGCAAACTCACCTGGCGCAGTCACATTGAATATATTAAAAGAAAGGCAGAACGAGCCATAGCTATGCTCCGCCGGCTCAGCCACCGACGCTCTGGACTACGCAGGGATACCTTACTGATGATCTATAAAACGTATATTCGGCCCATATTAGAATTCGGCTGCGTAATATTTTCCGGTAGCCCCGCCTACAAAATTAAACCTCTGATACTTTTAGAAAGAGAAGCTCTACGGTCATGCCTTGGGCTACCTCGATTTGTTGCCAACGTTGTTCTTTATCAGGAAGCTCATATACCCACCCAAGATTGCAGATTTCGCATACTTACGGTTCAGACATATTTAAAAATTTATGACTATTTAAAAAGGCGTACTCAATATACATTTATCACTGAACCGTCTGAGTTTTTCCAAGTATCATGGTCGAGATTCCACAGTCCTCAGGTAATATTCGTACAAGAACAGTTACAAAAATTGGATGTGTCCCTACGCCATGTTTGCCATTCAAATGATGCCTTACCAGACCTCAAAATTCAGTTCGATGAGATATTTCCAAATCATGCTAAAGTATTACCAACGCGAGATTTAATTAATATCCTAAACGGTCATTTACACCAGCTAACCACTGACAATGTAATAGCTACGGACGCTTCTGTGTGCAATGAGAAGGCAGGAGTGGGGATCTTCTCTGAATCTCTTCAGTGGTCTTACTCCCTTCGCCTTCCCGACTTCACAGCTATATTTCAGGCAGAATTATTCTCGATTATATTAGCATTACGAAAACTGCCCCAAAATGACCCATTAGCTGTTATTGTGACCGACTCGCTATCTGTATGCACAGCACTAACTACATCTTTAAATTCAGCAATTGAAAGAACATTTCGTTCGATAGTGCCTTCGTACTTACGAAAAGTACGTTTGCTTTGGGTACCGGGACATCATGGGTTGCACTTGAATAACATGGCTGATTCACTCGCACGAGCTTTCCTGAACGGCCCTATCATATCTGTTTTGCCGACATCAGTTTATGTCACCGCGGCTAGGTACACAAATTTCGCTATATCTCAAAACTCTGCAATATCCATGCTAATACCGTCTTCTGATTTCCACCATCTTGGCTTCCCATGGAATACTAATTGGTGTCCTTCAAGGCAATTGGAAGTTTCTTTTACAAAATTGAGAGGTCGCCTACCTCTTCTAAATTTTTACTTACACAGGTCTGGTCTAGCAATGTCCCCTCTATGTTCTTTTTGCAGTGAACCTGAAACTATAGAACATTACTTTCTCTCGTGCCGCCGCTTTCTAAGACAAAGAAAACTATTAGAATACTCATTTACCAAACTTGGCCTCTCACTAACCTCGCCAACCATTCTTTCTTTTGGGGCGACTTCACTGGGATCCAGCCACAGGGATGCTTTTCTGGCAGTTTACAATTTTATTAGAGACTCAAAAAGAGTTCCTTGCTGAATTTCTAAAATTATCCATAATTTATATTATTTCATTTCTTTACGTTTACTTATTTTATCGGAATTCCTAACAATATTTAATTACACTTCTAAATTACAGTACTATCGTCCCACGCTCCACTATACAAATCTAGTTTCTCTCTACTTCTAACCATACGGAAAACCGCCTGCTTCTTGGCCAATCCCCCATATGGGTACGCGCCACTGTCTGGGACACAGCACAACAACAACATGCGAAGGAGCTCGAGCGGCGAAGCCACGGTGGTAGCAGATTGAGTGCGGCGCTCGGGAAGAGCTCCTGCCGTTGTTCCAGCTGCGGCGGAGTGACCAAGGGCCAGATACGGAGGCCTGTTCCGGGACCAAGGACGAGGCCTGCTGAGCGGCTCCTGTCAGGGCGCAGTTCCTGACGGCCGTTCCTGGTCGAGGCCTACCGAGGTGCTGGCCGCGTGGGACGACCCTGGGTCGTGGTCCTCGTGAGTTGTGGCCGGACATCGCAGTGGTGTCCTCAACGCAGGCACGCGCCGCATACGGTAGCGCAGCCGTGTGCCGGCGACGGATCCAGCCGCAGCAACCGTGCCACCTCTGGCTCGGCTCACCTCGGCGACCGTACCAAGTCACGAGAAGCGAGCTGTCACGACCCAAACTGCGAGATGGCCTTTTGAACTGTTGACGCGCCGAACGTTGGTGTAGGACTGGTTGTCTTAACTCCCTGTCCTTCTCTGGACTGAGCGCCGCGTACACCTGTCTGCGTGTGAAGCTTGATTCGTGATGCTGTTTTGTTTTCTTTTCCTTTCCTTTGGCAATCGTTTGTGTGAAAGATAAACATTTGTTTTTGCCTACTAGCGTTTCTTGCACATCCTTTCTCGTACTAAGACATACAAACTAGTGACCAATGTTCATAATCATCACATCAGGTAATCAAAACCAATTATCCCTCGGTTCTCCACAAGGCGCCTCTCCATGTTCATGGACCGCAGCGCTAACAACTGCGGCAGCGAAGCGCGTCTTCCAAGAACCATAATAGTGAACCCACGTCTTGACAGGCGCGATCTGGAATATGACACCAATACCAAATACTTGCTAATTAGCATTAAGCTGATAAGACCGCCACTGTGCCCTACGCGTAACATGCGGGAAGTAATAGCCCAGCTATTTTTGTTCCTGCAGCCTGCCGACATTAGAAAGAAGAGGCCTAACATTCGCACCGATTATGCATAAAACACTACCATGCCTTGAGATACGGTACAGCATACCTACTTGGCCCATGGACTAGCGCTATACCTCTGCGGTCCACGCAACAAAGTAAACTTGTAACTTTCCTGGGAGACACTGACCTCAATGGGAAGCCTTAATTAGTTTGTATGTCTGCAGGCAGCGAGAACATAGACCACATATTCCGTCACCGTCCTCAATTAGACATACAAAGACAGCTAATGACCAAAGCATTGAGGCGACTAGATGATCATACGCTGATCATGCACTACTGGAACAGAATCTCTTACCCATCGCCGACCCGGGAGGCTGCAGCGTAGGCAATCTTGTGCTTTTCTGAACGCAACTAGACTGTGCGAGCGCCTTGACTGCGTGGTGCGGTCTGCGCACGGGCACACATTTACCGCCTTCCTGTCTCTCTCACGTTGATATTCCCTATTTCCCTTCCCCCAGCGTAGGGTAGCCAAGCACAAGCTTTTCTGGTTAACATCCGCGCTGTCGCTCTTTGTTTTCTTTTTCTCTTTCTCTCATGTATGTTGCGCGTTGTAGTGCGTTTTCTTGACGTTGATCTTTTCATTTTGTGCACTGTACGCATGTACCTACATCGCTGCCATTTGTGACAGCGCTACAACGACTACATATGTACTTGCCACTCCCCGCTGTAGTGCCCTCGGGCTTTGAGAGTACGTAAATAAATAAAATAAATAAACAAATCTGTTGTGGCAGGCTAGGCGTGCCACTAAAGGCAAACCTCTCCAGGATTCATTCAATAACTCTCTCTCTCTCTCTCTCTCCCTCTCGCTCTCTCTCTCTCAAGCACACAACTCTAGCTTTGGCAGAGGAGACCCTTGCTTCAATCAACGGAGATCGCAAAACATTTTCATTTTTACAGCGTCTTCGTCCGAAAGGAGACTTGCTTAAGAGAACTCAGCTAGTTGGTGCTGTACCTTTGCTGCTACGTGGTTTCTAGCACGAAAAACATAATATTTCAGGGCAGGTCAGAGCGCTAGGGTTGTGACCGTTCCTTCCATTTTTATCTATCAAAAATTTTATCACGCTTGATACTATCATGCAGTGTCACACTTACTTGAACTATATTTACGCAAATAGCTTCCTGTCCGAAAAATACCCGTTTGTCAAGAGCAACGGCAAAGTCGAGTTTTCTCACCAAACGTTTGAGTGAGCATGGGCGTTTCTTTCTGTAACAGCTATAAATAAAAGAGGAAGCAGGTTGTGTTAACGACCATTACTACTACACGGACTACCTTCATGAGGTGACTCTATGGCTTAGCTTTATCGTTCATTCGATGACACTCCTGCAATATTGCGTATTTTTATTTTTCTTGTGACGGAGCCACTGCCCAAGCGCTTCTTCGACTGTACCTATACTTAATGTATCTGTCGTCAAACACACTGATAGAACTAGCCACGTGTCCCTTTTCTTTTTTTAGGCAGTCTTTATGTTTGCGCTTCCTTTTGTTTAAGTATGCACAAACTAGGCCCTCACTGACTTCTCCTATCGGGGCTACATCGTGAGGCCCCTTGAAAGACACGACCTCATGTAGAAACGTAGTCCTGCTTTTCCTTTTTTTTTTCACTGGTCCTAACAATGGTCGGCTTCTGAAGTGGCTGCATATATACTTCAAACAATAATCCTGCAACACAAATAAGGCGGCGCCTTACTTGTTGCTCACTGAACACCTGCCTTAGCGGGTTAGTGACGGTCAGCACAAGCAAGAAGGATGCTATTGTACATATATCTATACCTAGTATTATATGTAAAATATAATACTCAAGAAGGTGGACGGGAAAACGGCAGTGCGATATCTGAGTTGGTAAGAGCCTCTCACGCCTGATGCAACGACGTTGGTTCGTATCCTACCTATGGCAGGTTTTTTTTTCGTGCACTTCTATTTACCTTTATTCATCATTTCTAAATTTCCCATTATAACACGAAATTTGCCCCATGCTTTCCTTGACGTCATTGTCTGTGGGCTTCCTATAATTGTGACTTACAAAAATCAGACCCCTCTATTTCACTTCCTCTTGCTCGTATAAGTATGTCTACATATTGGACGAAATGCTTATCAATGGACGGGAAACCCCGCGGAAAGCTAGGCGAGTAAAAAATCGCTTTAATAGAAGGATACAGAGATGTGCATCACCTGTTGGGCTGGACTATATCGTTTGGCGTTTCCCACGCCTACACTTTGGCGTTGCAATGTGACCGGCGCCACAGAGTTGCCAAAGTCGCTAAAGAATTCTAGCGCCCGAGAGCAAATTCACATGCACCTCGCTTTTTACAAAACCTCATTTTTCTCTTTTCTTTCCTTTTTTTTTCTGTATACGCGAGACGGTGAGAGCGACAGCATGAAAACTTCAATACTGCGCGAGGCGGGAACAATGGTTTTTCGCCCAGCCCGTTTCTCCCTGCCTGTGGTTGACGGCTTCTATTGCAGCCTCGATCCCCAACGTCACGTTTTACGAGGCCTTCGTCTCGATGTTTTGCTACTGTTTCTTTCAGTGTTGAAGCAGCTGGCGACAGTTTCTCTAAAATCTTCCAGCGAAGGCGCCTTCTTGAAGTAGGAAGTACGGTTACCGGCGCTGCACCCACCCCTCCTTGATCGATGTGCTGCAATCGATTTCGTAATCGGTTCAGGGGCATCGATCAGGTAATGGAGACAGAGTGCAGGTTGCTTTTTGTCTCAACTCAGTCACACTGGCTGAAGCGGTCTGTGTCCGGAAAGTCGGTGGCTAGTTTAAATATCACGCTTGGTGTAGATGTAATAGCTCATGTAAAAAAAAATGGATTCTGGCGCCATGCTGATAATATATAGGTATAAATACCACAGCTATTTTTTAACATGCTACCGCGAATGTTTACGTAAATATTGCGGAGGTTCTTGCGGTAGCTCTTGAAGGACGTTCCTGACAACATTTATAGCTGACGTCTCCATCTTATCAAGACTACCCTGCGTGTTTCTAGACGCAATATTTTCCGTCCCTCAGTGCCACAAAGAAACGTAGTATGATGTCACTGCAGAGGTGAGGCACATCGGACTCCAAGTCCTTCTGAGCTAATTTATACGAGCAGTAAGGAGTCGCGTTCTCTTCGTCGCGCACTGAATATCAAGTTCGTTATACTCAGATTAGACGGGGAGTTTCCGTAGCTGTGAGAAATTCAGAAGAGGTACTCAATGATCAATGAGTACCTCAGTGATAACTGGTACTCAGTGATCAATGTCTAGAGGAAACCCTGAGACCTTTTCATGCCGTCTAACACGATCGTGACGCAGTGCCATTTACTTAATTACCAGGCGACAGCGTTAGTAAAAGTTTGTTTAGAAATATATTTATATATAGAAATTATATATAATAGAAATTTATTATAATAGAAATTATTATAATAGAAATTTATTATAATAGAAGTTATTATAATAGAAATTTATATATATATATATGAAATTTAAAATGCATACAAAAATTTAAGAAGCGCTCGAAAGTGCATACATTATGCTGTAGAACAGATGGTTTCTGTCTTGATCTGGTCTTAAATAAATTGTGAGGCGAATATTGCGAATCAAATAGTTAGGTCTTTTGGTTTACTACCGTCTATATTTTTTCCTTGTTTTATAGTACTTTGTTTTAGCTGCTATTTTGGAATAGTGGACTCATTAGTAGCATAACTTGCCAATTTCCCGTAGGTGATAAACAGCAACAAAGACGTCCTTTGGCGCAGTGGCTCTTACGCGTATTATCGTCAATGTAGAGAGAGAAGATAGAGAGAGAAGAGAACAAGGAAAGGCAGGGAGGTTAACCAGACGTTGTCCAGTTTGCTATCCTACACGTGGGGAGGGGATTGGGGGACAAAAGTAAGAGAGAGAGAAAAGACACTAGTGTTGATCTCACTTTCACATGAAGCCAGGTACGGTATATCTGAAGTCGGGCACTCAAGTCTATCGCCTTCAGGTACTCTAGAAGAGCTCGCATGACTTTCTGGCCTGATCGGTTCTGAGGCGACGTAACTCGAAGTTAAAGCAAGAGGTTCCCCTTGTCGGGAACGGCAAGTATCGTGAATGCAGCTGCGGGTCACTGTTGTGCGGCACTTCTGTAAAATTTAGTCACCTAAAAAAAAATCTTGAACATGATGTCACGTGTCCTTGTGTCCGCCACCACCTTTAGGATAAATGACACGCTATATTTACCTTAGCAAAACATCGTCTTATAGATTCTGGCAAGGAAATGCTCAAATTAACTAACTTGTCAGCGCTAGCCGAGCGTAAACTATCGTATCATTGTTAGGACGTCATATTTAACTCTGCAGCCAGAAAGAAGCTTACGAATAATGAAGAACGGCGCTTTTAGGTAGTCATAGGCACGCATTAACACTTGCACATATTCTTACAACCCGATGACGAGTAAGGAATGGAGTGAGTTCAGGTCGCCGTATCATTAGCGTAGAAATCATTGAATATTATATCAGGATAATCTTGTGAAACGTATACTTATGTATTTTTCATTGTGCACGGTGGTTTTTGGACTGTACTTGTACCGCATGTTTCATTTCCGAATACAATTTCGTTAGCACTTACTTTCTGTTGCCTTCGATTCTGGTCCGAAAAATATTTTATCCGTTTTTTTAAAGTGAAGCATTCTTTGGCTCTTCTTCCCACTTTTCGGCCTTTGGCTGCTCCTTCCTTGCCGATTACACAACAATGGTTACCTACCACTCGCTATAAACCGCTAGACATGTGCCTCTGGGTGTGTGCTTCTAGGACCACGAGACGTTTGTCGCTAAGTCGTCACCGTGATTCCTTCGTCGTCTGGGTGTAAGACAGCCCTGTACCGGGTAGTCTGTCGTCGAACCTACGCCGTCATCATTTTTATGTCCTAATACGTGCATCATATGCCGTCATCGTCCCCTCCTCGTCGTCAAGCATTTGTAACTCTGTCTTCACCCCATCGCAATCATGCAGTCGTCGGCATGCCGCCAACGCCATGCTGCTGTCGTCATTCCGTGGTTGTCATGCCGTGGTCCTCGAGCTTTCGCAGTTACGTCGGCACCGTTCCACCATCGTCACCCTGTCAGCCCCAATTTGTCGTCGTTACTCACTCATTCGTCGTCGCTCAGCCGGCACCATTCACTCGCCGTCATTCCGTCGTGTTCATGCCGTGTGCCTCAGGCCTTCGTGGTTGCATCGTCATCGTTCCGCCACGGTCACTATGTCGTCAAAACACTATCCCCGTCACTTCCATTCTGGTTCAATCGTCACCGATCCGCCGTCGGCAAATCTGTCGTCGTCATTCGATTGTCGTCATCGAATGGTCGTAATTCCATTGTCGTCGCCATTTCGTCGTCATTCCTTGTTCACATGCAGTACTAATACAGTCATCGACACGCAACTGCGGTCCTTCAGTAGACGTCGCGCCGCGGTTGTGAGGTCGTCATGGCTGCAACGTGATTGTTCCGTTACCATTATAACGTTGTCGTCCCATCTCTGTCAGTACCCAGTATTCATTACCAGAGGCATGAACCAGTGAAGTCTACAATGGAGAGGCATACAAGAAGTTGGCAACATAAGCCATCTCCGTAGTGGGTAAGCGCAATGGTATTGGGAGCCATTGCCAAGAATGCCACCACAGCCAAGAATGCCACCATAGCGCCCATTGAACGTTGCAGAGACGGTGGCCCGACCCAACCACTGCATGGCCATTTAGTCCTTAACATTTCTTTACGTGAAAGGAAACTTCATCTACGCTATTTCCTGCAAGCATTTCGGTCGTTATCGTAAAGTTTGCCTAATATTCACGCTGACATTCGCGCAAACACCAACAAAAGCATCGCTTAATACGGACTTCCAAGTAAGTGTGAGATCCGCCAATTTGTTTATTTTTTTTCTTTTTTCGAAATTCTGTGATATCGCACTCCTTCATGTATGTGGCACTAGAGCTTACCCTTTAAAAGCCGGAAGGCTAACACTATGCGCGAAAAATTGCAGACTATGCAGCGATGTGCAATTAGGAGCCGGGTGCACGCAACAATGAGCTGCCTACAGTGAGACTCTCGTAATTTGCGCAGGGTTCTGTACGCTGCGCTGACTCTGAAGATGACAACGGTGTGCAAATTTCAAAAATGGGTAGTTCTCGAGGAGATGGTAATGTCTGCCTTGGAAACCTGCGGCTCTCCCGGTATATGAGATCGCAGTTGCTTACATGATTTAACACGCGCTTAAAGCTGCTTATTTTTTACGTGTTTTATAATCAGTGCATTTCTACTGTAACAAAGCGGATTTAATGAACTAAACATGAAATAATGAAATAAACGTGAAATAAATGTAATTCATGCTTCGTGTTCTTGTCTTTATTTCGCCGTCTCTTTCCTGTGTTTCAGTCATAGTTTAACAATAAAGTCAAAGAAACTCGCCCAACTTTTTGTTTTTAGAATTTCTGGATGAATGCAGATCGTAACGGACCGAATTAAACATAATGCTCAACTATTTCTATTTAAAGAAAGCTGAACGATCAAACGAATAAACAACTCTTTTTCACATCTAAACCCTGCGCTTATTTTGATTAAAGTTGCTGCATTTCAGAGAGAAAGCTCAACTATAGTAACTGTTGCAAGCCAAATTTTGATATAGAGGTTAAAATTTTTTACGAAAATTGCCGGAAATCGGTAAGCGTGAAAAAAGGAAAAGAACCACGAAGTTTACAAATCCGTAAATCTGCACCAAAACAGATTTCGCATATTTGTAAACTGTCGCTGTTAGAAGACTTAGAGAGGACAAATCTGGAACATTATTTTTTATCTTACAGTTATTTGTCACAATGTCTACAAGGGTTCTGCAAAAACAGTACACACATAATAGTAATTCATTTAGGCGTGATCTATAGAATGTCAATTTTGTCCGTTCTGGATGTATGCAATTCACAAAAGCGGGATATCGTTTTTCATTACTGCACTACAGAATTGTAGACTTGATAATTGCGTTTTCTGAAAATTTGCGATTTGCAACAGTTAGGTTTTTTTATAGTCGGCCTTACTCATACCTTCACTACCAAGAGCCACTAGATTTTAACTTCTTTTGAATGCAACAAACTGCATCAAAATTGTTACAGCGCTTATCAAGAAAAACTGTTTCTTTTTTTGCATGTATTTAAACAGAAACCGGCCGACTTAAAGCTCCCTCTTAAAATATGCATTGCGTACACGCGTTATAGAAAGAACTAACCAATCATGAAAACGTGTCCGTGCACAGAAATGCTTATAGACGGTCCTTAGAGCGTCTAAATGATATTCTGTCAAAAATTACCATCCCTTCATTTGTTCAATATACGACCGCTGACATCGTCGCTGAACGAAGAGAGCTGCTTGCAAGCAAGGAAACCCCATGACATTTCTTTTGTATCGGGACCCACATTGCCACAACCAGCTATGATCGATGAGTGCACAACAACAAATACCACAGAACACTGCTTAATTTCATACGCAACACCGGTCTAACGGCCTACATATAATACAAACTGTACGTTATACCTTAAAGCAAGTTCTGGTCGAAACAAAGATAGAACAACAAAAAAATAACCTAATATTACCAAGATTTGCAAAGCTTCCTTCAATTTCACGGTCCAGCGGTGAATGAGCACTCAGACTACAAGTTTGACACCGCTGCCATATTGTGAATGTCTTTTTATAATACACAAGAGCCTCGCCACACCGTACGTCGTTACTGGAACCAAACGAATACGACGTCCGAACGACGCTCTCATGAAAAGTCTGCATTAGGTTCACGAACAAAAGAGCGAATGATACGCCCTCTGCAAATGACGTCAAACGTGTCCACCGGTTAATTGAAGTGCCCGTAATTGCACGGTACGCCCCGAAATATGACACCAAATTGTGGCACCAAAATAATTACGACCACACTAGTGCCTCCATACCAGACATTTCAGTCTATTTTCTGGCACAAGAAATAAAGAAGGCTGCATCAGCAAAGTACTGGGCATCTTTCTAAATCTTGGCTAACGACTTTCCCTGCTCAAAACCTGATCTAGCCGCTTCTCGTTCCACGGGGGAGCTGTTTGCCTTTCAATTTACTTGTCCGAACCGGAGATATTACGTTTCTTCTAAGAATGGCCACCGAACATGAGACTGGAAATTAATTTTCCGTCGAAGGGACCGATGTTAGAGAAAGAGATACAGCCTAGACAAGTTGGATCAAACGTAAGTTTTCCATGGGTAGACGCGTTGTTGCGACATTATTCCTGGGTATTTCTTGGCATGTGTGAAGCTTTGTCGATAATTAGTAGCACCCGCGTCCGCCTAACCGCACTGTGGCATAAAGGATACCCCTATAATTCCGAGTACCCTCAGTCGTAGTATTTAAATCCTGCATCTATCGACTTCAAGGGTCCCAGATAACTGGAAGAATGTCAACATTTTACTAATCCACAAAAAGAGAGACGTGAAAGAATGGAAAAATAATAGGCCCATTAGCTTACTTCCAGTATTATTTAAAATATTAACCAAGATAATCTCCAATAGAATAAGGGCAACACTGCACTTCAGTCAACCAAGGGAAGAGGCTGGTTTCAGGAAGGGATACTCTACAATGGATCACATCCATGTCATCAGTCAGGTAATCGAGAAATCCGCAGAGTACGATCAGCCTCTCTATATGGCTTTCATAGATTGCGAAAAGGCATTTGATTCAATGGATATACCAGTAGTCATAGAGGCATTGCGCAATCAATGAGTACAAGACGCTTACGTAAATATTTTGGAAATTCCACAGCTACCTTAATTATCCACAATAAAAGTAGGAAGATACCATAAAGAAAGCGATAGGACAAGGTGACACAACCTCTCAAATGCTATTCACTGCTTGCTTGGAAGACGTGTTCAAGCTGAAGGCTTAGGAGATAGTATCAACGATGAATATCTCAATAACCTTCGGGTTTCAGATGAGATTGTCCTGTTCAGCAAGACCGGAGATGAGTTACAACAAGTGTTTGAGCGCTTTAACAGAGAGAGAGTGTAAAAGTGGAGTTGAAGATTAATATGCAGAAGACGAAGATAATGATGAATAGCCGGGCAAGGAAACAAGAGTTCAGGATCGCCAGTCAGCCTCTAGAGTTTGTGAAGGAGTACGTTTATCTAGGTCAGTTACTCACAGGGGACCCTGATTATGAGAAGGAAAGTTGCAGTATAAAAATGGGTTGGAGCGCATTCGGCAGACATTGTCAGATTCTGACTGGAAGTTTTAGCGTCCTCATTTAAAATAAAGGTGTACAATCAATGCATACTACCGGTGCTAACTTATAGGGCAGAAACTTGGAGGCTGACAAACACGCTTGAGAACAAGTTAAGGAGCGCGAAAAAAGCGATGGCACGGAGAATGGTAGGCGTAATGTTAAGGAGACAGGAAGAGAGCGGTGGGGATCAGAGAACAAACAGGGATAGCCGATATTCTAATTGACATTAAGAAAGAAATGAAGCGGGGCAGGTCGCGCAATGCATAGGTTATCTAACCAGTGGGACATTAGGGTTGCAGAATGGGTGCCAAGAGAACGGAAGCGAAGCCTAAGGCGGCAGAAGACTAGGTGGGGTGATGAAATTAAGAAATTCGCAGGTGCTAGTTAGAATCTGTTGGCGCAGGACAAGGGTAATTGAAGATCTCAGGGAGAGGCCTTCGCCCTATACTGGATGTAAGATAGGCTGATGATGACTAGAAAATACTGTGCCCACTATTTTTTACTTAGCTTGTGTGTAAACATGCATCTGTAAGTTAGGGCTCATCACACAGAACATTTTCCAAGTGATTTCCGCTATGAAAGTCAGACAAGCACATTCTTTGCATTGTTGCTTTATTTGTTGTACTTGTTATTATCATCGTGATTGTTGTACTTGCTGTAGTATATGTTGCTGTCGCTGTCGTTGTTGTATTCGTCGTTGTCGTTGTTATTGTTGTATTTGCTGTTGTATTTGTTGTTCTCATCGTCGTCCTTGGTTTATTTGTAGCTGTTGCATTTGTTGACATCATTCTTGTATTTGCTATTTATATTTTTTGTTGTCGTCGTTTTTGTTATATTTGTTGTTGCTGTCGTCATAACCATTGTTTTTGTCATCGTTGTATTTCTTGTTGTTGTTATATTTGTTGTCATTTTTATTTGCTATTGCATTTGTTGTTATTACCGTTGTTGCGTTTGTTGTTGTCATCGTCGCCATTGTTTTATATTATTACGGGGTTAAAAATAGAAGTATGTCTACAGGATATTTATAAAAAATTGTAGCAGCTCACTAGATGGTAGACAGCGCGCGAAGTCCAGAGCGTCGTCTTCTTGCGACCAAGCTGAAAACATCTTTTTCGTCAGCGTGTCACATGACCCCCGGCGGCTGAAGCACCGGATCGGTGCTGGTTAGGAGGTGGGCGAGTGATACAACTTAAGACGCGCGACGTGGACCACGTCGGAGCGATGCTGAGCCACGGTTGGCTCAAGAGGGGCGATTTCGTACGTGACGTCAGTTACTTGACGTATGACACGGTAAGGGCCGGAGTAGCGTGAAAGTAACTTCTCCGAGAGGCCAGCGCGTCGCGACGGCGACCAAAGGAGAACCAGGGCGCCCAGCGTGTAATGGACGTCACGATGGCGGGCGTCATATAAGCGCCGCTGATTGTCCTGCGACTCCACAAGTCGACGTCGGGCAATATGGCGTGCGTCTTGTGCTTTGGGTATGGCTTCACGGGCGTACTCGGATGTGGAATTCAGACTAGCAGGCAGAACGGTGCCGAAAGGTAGTGTAGGATTGCGGCCAAACGAGAGGAAGAATGGAGAGAAGCCTGTGGTATCATGACGAGACGAATTATAGGCGAAAGTAACGAACGGCAGCGCAACGTCCCAGTCGCGATGGTCATCGGAGACATACATCGACAGCATGTCAGTAAGGGTGCGGTTAAGACGCTCGGTTAGACCATTCGTTTGTGGATGGTAAGCAGTAGCAAGTTTGTGTTTAGTCGCGCACGAGTGTAGAACGTCATTGACAAATTTAAAAAGAAAGTAGCGGCCTCGGTCGGTGAGGAGCTGTCGAGGGGCGCCGTGGTGAAGGGTGACGTTCTCTAGGAGGAAGTCGGCGACATCGGTTGCACAGCTTGTCGGAAGAGCCCGTGTGATTACATATCGGGTGGCGTAGTCTGTTGCTACAGGAATCCACTTGTTTTCCGAAGCAGACGTAGGAAAAAGGCCTAAAATATCAACACCTACGCGGAAGAATGGTTCTGATGGTACGTCAAGTGGTTGAAGGCGACCAGCAGGGAGTGTGGTCGGCTTTTTGCGTTGTTGACAGAGATCACACGCAGCGACATAACGGCAGACGTCACGGTATAGACCAGGCCAAAAGAAGCGCCGACGAACGCGGTCATAAGTCCGTGACACACCAAGGTGACCTGCAGTTGGTACATCATGAAGCTGGGCGAGAACAGTCTGACACAGATGCTCAGGCACAACGAAGAGTCGGGCAGGGCTGTCCGGGTGCATGTTAGAGCGGTAGAATATACCATCTTGAAGTTCGAACATGCGAAGGGAAGGTTCGGGCGTCGTTGAAGTGAGCCGTTGAATAAGGTCTTGTAAGGAGGCATCCCGACGTTGTTCGACTCCAATATCGCGCAAAGCAGCCAGAGAGATAACGGTGACGGGTATGCCGGCCGCAGAGACGTCAGGAGGGTCGACAGGATGGCGCGACAAGCAGTCCGCATCTGCTTGTCGCAGCGCACCGGCCGGTCTTGTGTACAACTGAATAGTTGTATTCTTGAAGGCGCAGAGCCCAGCGGCCAATGCGCCCTGAAGAATCTTTGAGGGACGGAAGCCAACACAGAGCGTGGTGATCAGTGATGACTGTGAATTGGCGGCCGTACAAATAGGGGCGGAATTTACCCACTGCCCAAACGAGAACCAGAAACTCGCGTTCGGTGATAGAATAACTGCGCTCAGCAGAAGAAAGACGGTGGCTGGCGTAGGCAATAACACGTTCTCGTCCTTGTTGTTTCTGTGCCAAGATCGCTCCAATACCATGGCCACTGGGATCGGTACGGACTTCTGTTGGAGTTGACGCATCAACGTGAGCGAGAATGGGTGGGGACATAAGCAGCCCAATCAGCTCGGTGAAAGCACCAGCTTGCTCAGGGCCCCAAATGAATGCAGCGTTTTTCTTAAGGAGCTTATGGAGAGGGCTCGCAACGTTCGCAAAATTTCGGACAAACCGACGGAAGTAGGAGCAAAGGCCCAAGAAGCTGAGAACATCCTTGGCATATGTTGGCACGGGCAAATCTTTCACTGCCCGTATTTTATCATGATCAGGGCGTACACCAGAAGAATCGACGAGATGCCCGAGCACAGAAATTTCACGACGGCCGAAGTGGCACTTGGGCAAATTTAGTTGTAGCCCCGCATGACGGAAAACAGATAGGATCGTCGATAGGCGTTGGAGGTGTGTCGCAAAAGTCGGAGAGAAAAACGATCACGTCGTCCAGGTAACAGAGGCAGATGGACCACTTGAAACCATGTAGGAGGGCGTCCATCCTTCGTTCAAATGTGGCCGGGGCATTACATAAACCGAAAGGCGTCACTTTGAACTGATACAGGCCATCGGGAGTAATAAATGCTGTCTTCTCGCGGTTCATGTCGTCGACGGCAATTTGCCAGTAGCCGGAGCGAAGGTCGATGGACGAAAAATATTGTGCTCCACGCAGGCGATCCAGGGCATCATCAATGCGTGGTAGCGAATGGACGTTCCTTTTTGTTACCTTCTTAAGGTATCGATAATCCACGCAAAATCGCCAACTGTTGTTCTTCTTTTTAACTAGTACAACAGGGGATGCCCGTGGGCTGCAAGAAGGTTCGATGATATCTCGAGAAAGCATCTTTTCAACTTCATGTTGGATGATGTTTCGCTCAGTAGGCGAGATGCGGTAGGGTCGCCGATGGCTCGGGCTCGCATGACCGGTGTTTATTCGATGTTTTACGACAGATGTTTGTCCTAAAGGTCACTTTCCAAGGTCGAATATGTCCCAGTATGAGGCAAGGGGACAACGTAGTTCTTGAGCACGCTGGGGCGGAAGGTCGGGAGCAATCATTTTTATTAGGGCATTCAAGTCTGAAGGGACAGGGGGTGAAGCAAGAATTGAACACGAGGAGCTGTCACAAGTTAAAGCCGAAATGTGGTAGTCTCTGGCCGACGTTATCCAAGGATATTCCGCGCGGGAGTACTTGTGTACAAAGTTCAAAGTTCACAAGCGGAAGGCAGGACGTGTTGTCCGAAATGGTAATGACGGTGTGAGGAAAAGCGACGTTATGTGAGAGCAGGACATCCGGATTAGGGGATACGATGTAGTCACCGTCTGATACAGGTGGAACGGGCAAGACACCTATGTATGTAATGGCACGGTGAGGGAGGCGAATATGCTCTGTGGAACATAGCCGTAGCGGAGCACTATCGGGAGGGTCAATAGCAGCAGGTAGAGCGAGTTGCGCAACGCCAGCAGAACGGTTTATCAAAGTGGAATGTGTAGACAGAAAGTCAAGGCCCAGGATGAGGTCGTGAGGGCCAGTGCTCTAGAACATAAAATAAAACAGAAGTATGATGTCCGGCGACACTCACGCGTACCGGACACATGCCAATAACGGCTGGCGTTCCACCGTCGGCGACTTGGACCACAGGCGACGGGGCAGGACCGAGGACTTTCTTAAGACGATTCCGAAGCGGAGCATTCATCACAGATACGTGCGCGCCAATGTCAATCAGAGCTGTAACAGGTACACAGGTACACAGGTCACTTTAATGAGGTTCCGATGTGTGGGCAAGGTGAGAAGAGGTTTTTTGCGTCGGGTCGGTTTGGCAGCATCACCTCCAGGTGCTGCACCCGTTAGTTTTCTGGAAGGGTGCGCCGGAAGGAGCTGGGGGACGGTGATTGACGAGATGGGGGCGATCGGCAGAAGCGGCGACGTGGCAAAGGAGAGCTGCTAGATCGGGTAGGCAGAGAAGTGTCGCCAGAATTTACTGGCTGCGTTTGCGGGGGAAACCGACGAGCAGCATCAGGGCCATGGGATGGGAGGTAGGGCCAGGGGGTCGAATTCCACAAAGACCGGCAGTGACGTGAAATATGGCCGATACGGCCACAAGTGAAGCATATTGGCTTGTCGTCTGGAGTGCGCCATTCGGCCGGGTTGTAATACCGCGTTGGGACATTCAGGCAGCGGGTGCGTATGACAGTGCTGGACAGAGTGTAGTCAGGCCGATTAACTGAGCAGACGTTGGTCAAGCCAACGTTGGCCAATTCTTTGCGCACGACGGACTGGATCAATGAGATGGTCGCCTGGCAATTGTCGGGGCCATGGGTTGGGGTTGTGACAGTAGATGCGGCTTCTATTTCACGTCGGATGATATGTAGGATGTCATCAGAGCGATTGGCCGTGGGCGGACTGCGGAGGTCTTCGCAGGAAGGCGTAGCAGCCGTGTTTGGAAGGCGGGGAAATGGCTGATCAATGCGGCGTCTCTTGACTTCTTCAAACCGCCGGCATTCGGTAATAATGGCTTGCACAGTCGAAGAATTCTTGAACACAAGGAGGTGGAAGGCGTCATCGTCTATGCCCTTAATGGCATGTGCAACTTTATCAGTTTCTGACATCTTCGGATCCACTTTGCGGCACAGAGCGAGCACGTCCTGGATGTACGTAAGGTAGGATTCAGTGCACGTCTGTAGTGAGGCTGGGGGCTCCGACCACCCCTCCTTAAAATGAGCCACCAGATGTGAGCTTCTCGCGGATTTACGCTATAGTCTCAAAGGATGTGAGCCACCGCGGCTCACATCCTTTGGGTCTGTAGCGTAAATCCGCGAGAAGCCAGCGAGAAGACGACGATCCCGCTGCAGCTAGATGCTGCAACGAGGAGCTGTTATCAAGAGACACAACTCAAGGCCGTCCAGCAGGTCTCGGCAGCTCTAGAAATACAGCGACCGAGCGAAACCGAGGAGAAGGGGGGCAGCACCCCCAGGATGGGGGCGGCGGCCCTCTCGGACCCGTGGAAGTAGCGAGGGACCAAGACCTCGAGGAGCACAACGCACGAGACTGACGTAGTGGCCGCGTCGCGGTAAAAGCTTGTCCTCCCTGAGTGTGGGGAGCCTAACCGATTCTGCAGGCATTTTTCAACAAAGTTGTTCTCTCGAGAGAGAGAGGTTGGATATAGAGAGATATGGTAGGGCTTCAGACGCGCCACGTGGAAGATTTCACGTCCACGCCGGCGCATTTCGTGAGATCGAGAAAATGGTTCGGAGAGAAAATTCACCGGGGACATTCGCTGAAAAGACGCGATAACGCCCTTCGTACTTTGGTACGAGTTTCATAGAAAGTCCAAGAGTTTGGCAAGGAAAAGCCAGCCGTACAAGTGGCCCTGGGGTATAGGTGGCATTTCGATGTGAGCCGGCGCGGCTTTCCTTTTCGCTCTGTTGTTCTTGTGATGTAAAGGTGAACGCGAGCTGGCGGAACTTTTCGGCTTGTCAGGCTGCTTCGTACACGGGTGGGCACTCGGAAGCGTTAACGCTATGGAAGGAGAGTGTCGATGGTATGCATAGGCTCGCGTGCATATACGAGGAAAAAAAGGTGAAAATCCCGTAGCAGCTTGTATCGCGGTGTTGTATGCGAACGTTACAAAAGGAAGGACGTGGTCGCAGTTACCACGATCATATTCCACGCAAACCACGAGCATATCACCCAGAGTGCGGTGAAACCGTTCTGTGAGCCCATTAGTATGCGGGTGGTGTGCCGTGCTCCTTCAATGACTGCTGTGGCATTCCGAAAGCAGAGTTTCGATGACTTCGGAGAGCAAGGCGTGACCTCTATCACTAAGGAGTTCTCGAGGTGCGCCATGTCGAAGGATGAAGCAATGTAGGAGAAAGCGGCTACATCCCACGCTGCAGCATTCGGTAAAGCAGCAGTTTCGGCGTAGTGTGCCGAATGGTTCACAGCAACTGTGATCCACTGACTGCCATCTGGTTTTATTGGAAACGGGCCGTAGAGGTCAACGCCGACGCGATCGAAGGGTGTGGCTGGGCACGAATGTGGCTGCAAGGCGCCAGACGCACGTAAAGGTGGCACAACGAACTTTCGTACAAAAGTGTGCATTCCGCGTTAGTAGTAGCGATGGCGAATATGTTCATGTGCCTTAAATACTCCCAATATGGCTATATTGCGGGTCGTCGTGAAAAGAGGCACAGACTTGTGGCCTTAAGCTGCGGGGAATGACCAGCAGCCATCTTCGGACTACCTTCGGGAGCGTAGTTGCGTCGGTGGAGCAGCCGATCACTAATAACGAAAAGAACAGCTTGGTGTCGGAGGGATCGGGATGCAGGGATGGTCGATGATCCAGAGAGATAGGCAAAGGCAGGAGTGATCCACGGGTCACGGCGTTTTTCGGAGCCAATTGAGTCAACGTTGAGAGATTACACGGAGTGTGTGCAAGTGGTTCCGCAGGCCGAGTCTGGAGGAGGAGGTGAACGGGACAGGGCGTCTGCGTCAGAGTGGTTGCGTCCGCAGCAGTAGACGTAGCAAATATCGTACTCCTCTGGAATATCTGAAATGCGCCGTCATCGATGCCTTTGACAATGTGCTTAACTTTATCAGCTTCGGGCATGGCGGCGATGACACGTTTACCAGGCCGACAACTTCAGTGTAACTCGTGAAAGCTTCCCCTGTGTGCTGTGCCGCGCACGCGATCGCTGTTCAGCGCGAAGCTTGCGGACAACAGGTCGACCAAACACTTCAGTAAACGTCTTGACCGTGTCGGGATGTCGCTTTCATGATTGTGGTACCCCAGTTGGGCAGCGCTAGTGAGATAAAATATGACGTTCGTTGACTTCGCGGCGTCGTCCCACTTGTTATGTGCGCTCATCTGTCCATAAGATGTAAACCAATCCTCCCCGTCGGTGTCATCTGTACTGCTGCAGACCTTCGGATCACGTTGCCAGGGAACCCCGGTGCAGATGACGGACTGGGGTGAAGGCGCCGACAAGTCTGTGCTGTCGGCCATGATGGGCGGAAGCCTTCGGGTTCGAAGCTCCTCGGTGCAAGCGTCGGGGGGAACTCCAGCACTTCCACCAACTGATAAGAAGTTTACTGGCGTTGTGCTCCTTTCAGGATGCTCCGAGTAGGAATGGGGAGGCGACGTGAGGCACTGTCTCGAAAAACACCAGTGACCAGCAGAGCGAGCCGAGCATTGGCAATGGTGCTGGACGGAGACGCGTCTTCTTCACATTTTTTGTGGTTGTCGGTTGTTTTTATTGTATTTGTTGTTTATGGGTTGTCGTCGTCGTCACTGTTGTGTTTGCTGTTGTATTTGCTGTTGTCCTCGTCGTTGTTATATTCGTTGTTATATTTGTCGTCATCGTCGTTGTTGTATTTGTTGCGGTACTTGTGGTCATCGTTGTTGTTGTACTTGTTGTGGTGGTCGTTCTTGTTGTGTTTGTCGTCATCACCATCATCGTCGTCGTTGTTGTTGTCGATATGCCAGACGTTTTCATATGTGCGACAGCTTCTATAGCCACAAAAAATATCCAGAAGTGAAGCTTGCATTAATGCCTTGATTGAACGCCGTGCATCTAAATTCGATGCATACAAGTGGCTTTAATGTCGTTCTATACAATGTGTATACCGCAATGTTTGTTGCTTACGCTTCTGCACTGCACATGCCGCATAAATTTAACGTTATGCCAGGTTAATGTTTATGCTCTAGACAGTTCACCAGCTATGACGAAATACCAACAGCAGTTCGCGCGAAAGCGCACTGTGATTGATTGATTGATTGAAAACTTTATTGTTCCACCGAGCTGGGGTGCCCGCCTCTTAACCTACACGTAGGTAGGGGGGGAGGACGAAGCAGTCCCCGCGCGTTGAGGACGGTGAGTGTTCACGGCCTCAACGGCCAGGCGAATTGCTCGACGCTGGTCGTCTTCAGCCTCGCTCTGGAGCAAGGCCTCCCAGGCTTCTCTACTGTTAATGTTTTCCTTGGCCCCTGGGGAGCCAGCACACTCCCATATTATATGGTCTAGCGTACCTTTTTGCTTACAAATTTTGCAGAGGGCGTCGTTATAGTCCCTCGTCTGTGTTAGGTAGATCCAATGTGGTGATGTATAATTGTTTCCCTGGAGGCGTCGCCAGATGCGAGCGTCCTCCAGAGAGAGAGACCGATGCGGAGGCGAAAAGATTCTTCTTTCGGCTTTGTAGTGATCGACAATTTCCCTGTACGTGATCATGCTATCTTTTATCCCTGGAACTGGCTGCTCTAGAGTTGCCCGGTGGTAGAGTGCTCGGGCGAGCTCGTGATGCGGCTTCGTTGCCTGGGACTTCTTCATGGGCCGGTACCCAAATAAAAGTTATGTCCCTCCTGGGAGGGTTTTTGAGTAGAATGTGGAGGGCTTCTTCCGAGATTCTCCCTTTGTTAAAATTTCGGATAGCTAATTTGTTATCGCATAATATTACTCCCGCTTTTGTACCCGCACAAGCGAGCGCTACTGCAACCTCCTCGGCTGTACAGGCGTCCCTCGTGCACGTGGAGCACGCTATCTTAACGCACCCGTCGCCATCAACCACCGTCGAAACCGCAGCCCCGTCTCTGCCGGAAGCGGCGTCCACGTACGCTACATTATGCGCCGGTGTGTCTTTAAGTTTATTTAGTAGAGCCTTAGCCCTGTGAGCTCTCCTCTCTTTGTTGTAGATAGGATGCATATTTTTAGGTAGGGGGGCGATTCTGAAGCGCTTACGCACGTCCAACGGAATGTCCTTCTTGTCAGTCGGGGCACCCCTGTCACAGTGAATTCCTACCCATTCCATGATATTTCTCCCTGTTTTAGACTGGCCTAATCTTTCCAACTTGTGTTTAGACGAGCAGAAAAGGATAAAATAGAAGCGCACTGTGAAACGTCAACGCAGTGATGTCACGAAAAGAATCGAAACTGAAGTCTGATATTTGTCGAAGGAAGAGCGTTGAAGGTAAAAGTGTGCAGAAAGAAGTACGAAGGCAAAGACAGGGGTGAGGCTCGCTACCATTTGCTTGTTTGATGTCTGTGTCTTTCTACTAACGAAAGCTGGTGCGTGCGCACGTGCGACGCGACGTAATGCCCGAGCTAATCGTCTCGAAGAGTTATGGTGGACGTTGGCACGAGAGAAACATGCATCCAATGTGGGCCTAATGATTATAACACCGGCCTCTTGTGCTGGGAGACAAAGGGATTCGATCTCTACATAGGACTCAGCACGAGCCATCAACCACGAACCGCAAACTGTGGCGGAGTTCGCTTTAAAGAAAACAAAAATTCTGCAGAAACCATCGACAGTCATTGTTAATGTAAGCGAAAAGCCGGAACGAGTGAACGAGGGAGAGAGAGCGATTGAGAAAGCGAGAGGACGAACGTTCTACTTGGCGAATCCGGCCACCGACCACCGACCAACCATGAAAACGGCCGAAAGAGGCAGAGAAAGGCATTTTCCTTATAATCTTACTATAACCGACACTCATCAGCGCTCACTCATCAGGAGGGTCGCTTCGTCCGGAACGAACAATTTAAATCAACCATTTCGGTACCGCGGATAAAGGAGAGCAAGGTTGCATGCCTTTTCGAAAGGCTACCTTATACAAAGATTACGGTTAACCTGTAAGATAAATATTTTTTCGGTGTATATATTAGTGCAGGTTAGTTAAGTAAGGGCTACCGTGTAACTTCCACTTTTTTACGTGAACAAAAGTTTGCACTCATACTCACACTATGAATAGTGTGCACAAACGCAACGTTTGGCATTATGGAAGGGATGCTACAATTTGTTAGTAAAGCAGTTTGTTTTCTTCCGTTAGAACATGTTATCTCGAGCGATAGCGTAACCACATGTAACGCACATTCGACGCATTTACGGTGAATATGGCCATTGCACGTCATCGGCGCATTAAAATTAATCTTGGAGATGACTGCGCTGTCATTTTTTTGGGCTCATATCTGTACCACGAGGGTAGGAATTCGAAACTGAAATCCTGGCGGCACGCTACTGAGCCCACTATAACAGTAGGCTTATTGGGCATCTAAATGTGCCCTTTCTGATACCAAGAGACGCCACTACGGCTGTGCGAATATTCTTTTTGACTAACGAATCCAATATATCCCCAAAGTCACTATTCGAAAATAAGAGTGTTCTTCTAATACTTCAAAAAAAAAAAAACAATTTAAATCGCCAACTAACTTTAGGTATCGCCAACAGCGCACAGTCAAGCGGAAAATTGGTGCAAAATTGACGTCGATTTTATCCCTGCAAGCGTTACTGGACACAAAAGACAAGAAGTTGCCGATCGTCAGCACGCTACGTCGTTCAGGCAGATTTAGTTTTCCGGCCAAACCACGGTCATCTACTGTGACCAATGCGTCCCGAGTATGCGAAGAACTGCTCATTTTGCTCCTAATACTCCATTCGAACTCTTAATAAGCAACTCTTTATAACGTGAACTTTAGACGTTGTGAATATACTAGGGTGCATAGGTCGTCTTACGTTATTCGTGTAAACGCCTGTTGATAACTAAGAAAGTATTAGAAAATTACTCGATATTCGGAATCGGTTCGATTCCGTCTCGAAAATTGCCATTCGCACACCCGCTAGACGCCACGCGTCAAATAGGCCAGAAGTACGCTCTAAGTGTCGCTGCCACCTTGCGCAGCGTCCTCGGATTACGCGGCGACGCCACTCACGTGCTGTAAGCGCCGGCCACGCACGTGGCACCGCTTGGCGCGCATAAGAACACTCAACACCGACCTGACCTAGTTTCTGCGCACGTTTCGCTCCACGACCGATAGCTATTACATTTTTCTGAAGAGATGATGCCCGAAAGGCGACGCAGGCCCACCATGTATTTGCCATGAGCTCGAAAAAAAAAATACACTGTTTAGTGAATAAGGGAGAATAGGAAGTGATTTCCTCTGAATTCTCGCGTGTTTAAGATGGCTTATTTTGCCTGCTCGACGTATTTCTTGGTAGACATTGCTTCTGGAAGAAACCTAAGTGGCTTGGTAAGTTTGATGGGAGGTCGCGATACCAGTATTCAACGGAAGGTAATCTTTACCACGAAACAAGCGAGCTTTTCGTTTTTCCCCCTCCAGCCTATAGCATTTGCACTAACCGAGCAAACACACTTGAGCTGTGAGCGGACTCCCGCTGGCACGGCTCTCTTGCAGATGTGAAGGTGAAGTAGGGAAAAGCATTGGCTTCAGCTCTGCGTATATAAAAAGAAGGTTTATTACAGCGTAGCTGCCAAGTTTCGCGTTCTACGATGGTTCTCGTGTGGCAGTAGTGTGCGGAGGCGTGCGCGTTAGCAGAAGTCAATCAGAGAACAGCCGGCCGCCCAGGCCTGCGTCGGAGCACCATATGATCGATCATTATGAAATAAAGGTTACCTTGCGTATATCTCACTCGAATAGACAACCGCTTCATCGCGCAGTTTCTTCATCTAGTAATCCACAAACTTGGTTTCTCACGTCGCGTTCTACTGGCTCCACGTTGGAGGTCAGCTTTACTCGGGGTCAATTTAATGTGCTAATAAAGGCACTCCTACAGAAATAGTTTGTGTATTTGCTCAAAGTAGTGCGGCAGAGTTTGACAGCGCTTTTAACGCGTAAGCATTCTTTAGCGAGTACCCCAGCAAAGTCTGCCCGTTACGCGCAAAGTGCAATGCCTTGGATCTGATCAAATAGTGTAATTTGCGAAGTTAACACATTTACCGGTTATAATATTGTAAATGTGGATGACTGGTAGCTTTGTAAGTGATCAGGAACAAGTGAAAAAGAAAATCCGACGGTTGTAGTGCTCCCTAAGGCGAAATTTGAGCGCAACTGTATACGTGTTTTTACTTCGAGATATATTAAGACAAAGAATCTAATACCGAAATCACCGCACTGACAGGGAGTGGACAAGTGCCGGACAAGTGCCCAGGGAGGGGCAGTATGGTAATGCTGGCATGATGAGTGGCATCGGTGCCAGCTGCGGAAGAAGACGACGAGGAAAGCACGAGCAGTGGCACAAGCTGACGGCGACGCTTAACCAAGAAATGTGCGCCTACGAGCTGCACTCTAAAAATTGCTCAGGGAGAATGCCCATGTGATCAGGGGTGCTATAACGTAAAAGTATTCCAAACTTTTCTATTCCAATTCTGCTATCAGCCTTCCACGATTGGTCAAAAACATTTTTCGACCACCCCCACTTCACCTGTGTCACGCGACGTCACGAAAACCGCGATACCTCCCCATCTGATATTATGTGTACACACTGATTATGCATGATTTCACAGAAAAAATAAAAACAGTTATTTCTGATTCCACCCCTTTTCGCCATTAGCCCTCGGCTATTGGTAAAAAGTTTTCGGGCTGCACCCACTTCACCTGCCTGTCACGCGACGTCACAAAACCGCAAGAACTCACCGCGTCAAAGTGACGTGTACGCGATAAAGATGCATTAATATGCCGAACAAAACGGAATTTTCTTCGGAATAGCCGCAGGCTGCCCCGTTCCGAAAGGAATAGAAGATGGCTGCCGCCGATCACTCAGACGCTGGCTACTCGCACCTGCCGGAGAGCATGGGTGTATTTGCGTATAATAAATCTTCTTGCGTGACCGTGTAACGTTTTCGAGCACTTTCGGCACGTTTACCCCCTCATTCTGCCAACTCTTCCTTGCTGAGGGTCCGTTTTAGCGTCATTCTTGAGCTTCCGTTGCATGCCGCTGCGATTTTCGACCAGCCTCCGCAAGCTAAGTAAGGGAAAGCCGGCCAATCGTAGACGCCGGTACCACCCTCTTCATCCGGTTATCGACTTTCAGTGCAGTGGCTCGGCCCCATCGAATTCCTCTCCACTTGAGCGTTCTCCTCGCCTCTTGTCAGCCAATTAGGTACGACAAGCCGCTCAGTGTAGGCAATGTTATTCGTTTTTCAAGCAAACAAAAGTGACCTCCTATGAACGAGGAGAGCGTTTGATTGGTCTGTTCAGACAACCCTGCGGGTGACCGCAGCCTACCTACCAGCCTACCGAACGACGAAACGCATCAGTCTGTCTGTCTTGCAGGACGAATGGCTATAAATTATTGTGTAAATAAAGTGAAGTAGAATAAATTCGAAAGTAACATTGGCGGTTAGTGTGTTTAGAGCCTGCGACCCCACGATGAGAGGCCCCGTATCACGGGGCCTGGAAAGGTCTCGTGAGTAAAATCTGTCCGTTAAATCTGCTATATCTAATCTAATCTGTCCGTTAAATCTGCTATATCTAATCTAATCTGTCCGTTAAATTTAATCTATATATCTTAGACACACAGCACAAAACACAAATAATATGGATGCACAGATAGTGCAATGGAATGTCAGGGATTTACTCCACAACCTGGACGACATTAAGGAACACTTAAATAAGTAGAATCCAAAGGTGCTGTGTGTCCAAGAAACGCATCTTAATCCTTCACGCACGAACTTTCTCCGGCAGTGGGCCGTTTATCGAAAAGACCGCAACGACGCCCTTGCCTCGTCTGGTGGTGTGGCAATAATTGTAAATAAGGGTGTTGCTTGCCGGCAGTTACAGCTTAAAACGCCCCTAGAGGCAGTTGCAGTCCGTGTGATACTGTTTAATAAAGTGTTAACAATTTCCTAATTATACATCCGCCCGAACTACCAGCTTTCAAAAACAGAATTTCAAAGCTTTATTAATGAACTGCCAAACCTTTTATTGTCGTGGGAGATTTTAATTCACACAACACCTTTGGGGAGGTTGTCGTTGCGATGCCAGGGAACGCTTAGTAGAAAGCTTCCTCTTCACTAGAGGTGCATGCTTACTTAATAATAAAGAGCCTACATTCTATAGCGTGGCAAACAAAACATTTTCATCGATTGATTTAAACATTACCTCTGGTAAACTCGTACCGTATCTAGAGTGGAACGTGCTTAAAAATCCATATGGGAGCGACCATTTTCCGATTGTCATAAAATCAACAAAACTTGATGAATGCTCTCCATGCGTCCCCCACTGGAAAGTCGAGTCAGCCGACTGGAAACGTTATAAAGAACTCACCCGCATGACCTGGGAAGACATCTCTACCCTTCCTATTGATGATGCAGCGGCATATCTGAGAGCATTTATTGTTGATGCGGCATAACTATGTATCCCTGAATCAAACGGATCGCCCTCCAAACGGCGTGTTCCCTGATGGAATGCGGAGTGCAAGGAAGCTCGTAGAAATCAAAATAAGGCTTGTAATCTTCGTGAATCTCCAACTGCCGAGAACCTGACCAATTTCAAGAAAATAAAGTCACTAGGTAGAAGACCACGTCACCGGGCTAAACGGGAAAGTTGGCAAAAATACATCAGTAGCATCAATTCATATACAGACGAACGGAAAGCCTGGAATAGAATGAACAAAATAAAAGGCCGCAAAACTCATCCTCTAACTTTAGTAAACACACAAGGAGACACTATTGAGGACCAAGCTATTTCTCTAGGGGCACATTTTCAGCACATTTTCAGCACATTTCGAGTTCATCCCATTACTCAGATACATTCCTAAGATATCAGCGACGAGCGGAACGACTACCTCTGGATCAAAAAGGAATAAAAATGAACCTTTCAACCGACCATTTCACATGGCGGAATTTCAGTCTGCACTGAGAAAGAGAAAACAAGGATAGGAAAGGCAGGGAGGTCAACCAGAACAGCATCCGGTTTGCTACCCTACACTGGGGGTGGGGGAAAGGGTAATAGAAAGAGGAAGAAAGGGAGAAAGTAAGCACTGAGTACGTGTGGGAGGGACACCATACACAAGGAGACTATAAACGGTCTCTTAAGCCGGTGCACTTCAAGTACTGCACTAGTGCACGAATCGCTTTTCAAGCCAGTGACGGGTGTGGCCACGGTCCGAGTATCTTTGACTCGGTGAACGGTCTCGAGTCCAGTCGGCGTAAAGTTGCCCGCAGAGAGAGGCGTTGGACATCGTAGCGAGGGCAGGTACACAATAGGTGCTCGATGGTCTCCTCGCACCCACAGGAGTCGCACATCGGGCTCTCGGCCATTCCCATACGGTAGGAGTATGCGTTTGTGAACGCCACTCCCAGCCACAAGCGACACAACAAGGTTGTTTCGCCGCAGGAAAGGCTAGATGGCAGTTGTAGCCGTGGCGTGAGGTCCAGTTTACGTAATCTGCAATTGAAGGCAGTTGAAATCCAGAGATGTTGTGACTTCTTGCGTGTAAGTAGGCGAAGTTCTCTGGCAGCGTCCGACCTCGCCAAAGGTGTTGGACGCGTCTTGGTATCTTCGTGGGCACACCGGGCAGCCTTATCAGCTGGGTTGTTGCCGAGGTTGCCACAGTGAGCAGGGATCCATTGAAATATAATGTGGTGTCCTCTTTCCAGAGCATGGTGGTGCACTTCCCTGATGTCAGATATCATCTGCTCGTAAGTTCTGTGACGTAATGCAAACTTGATGCTGTGAAGGGCTGCCTTAGAGTCACAAAATATGACCCATTTCTCTGTTGGCTCTTCGGTGATGCACATCATAGCGGCATGGAGAGCTGCAAGTTCTGCCGATGTAGATGTAGTCGTGTGCGACAATTTGAATTTAACTGTAACGTTCTTGGCTGGAACGACGAATGCGGCAGTTGAGCTGGTTGGTGAGGTCGCACCATCGGTATATATATATGAATGTGGTCATGATACGTCCGGTGCAGTAATAGGAGCGTAAGTTGCTTCAGAGCCGGCGCTGGATGATTGGACTTTTTTGTAATTCCAGGAATAGCAAAATTCACTTGAGGCCGTCGCAGGCACCACAGGGGAGAGGAAGGCTTCGCCGCCGGTGTAAAAGATTCCGGTATGCGCTCTTGATGAGCGCTAATCACTTGTGAAAAGGTCGCTTGAGGTCTCTCGGCTGGTAGGGAAGCCAAATGCTGGTCGGGGATCCTTGACAGATGGCTAATGTGCGCTCTGAGAGAGTAGACACCTACATGTGTCTGGATTACGATCTCCCGCGATGGCGATTGTTGCTGCTGTTGAGGTGCACCGAGGCAGCCCTAAACACGTGCGTAGGCCTTGACCTTGTATGCTCTCCAAGGCGCGAAAGTTCGTCTTGCATGCATTTGACAACACTGGTAGGCTGCAACGTAGGAGTCCGAGAAACAAAACCCTGTACAGCTGCAACATAGAATGGACTGGTCTACCCCAGTTTTTCCCGCAGAGAAATTTGAAGACCTGAGCAATGGCGACTAACTTCTTCTTCATATAGACGCAGTGAGGGCTCCACGAGAGGTTGCGGTCAATGATGACGCCCAGAAAGCGATGCGTCTTAACATAGGATACAACTTGACCATTGATGGAAACAGGATACAATGACATTTGTTTGTGCGTAAAGCAACCAAGTAATGCGAACTTTTCAGTAGACACACTGAGGCCTTGTTCTCGGAGATAAGACGCCGTCATGGTTGCCGCCCGCTGAAGCCTGGCTCTTAGCTGAGGGCGAGTCACCGCAGAGGCCCAGATGCAAATGTCGTCGGCGTATATTGAGACATGAACTGTCTACGGTAGGCAATCCGCTAGTCCTACCAGGACGAGGTTGAACAAAATTGGGCTCAACACTCCATCCTGCGGCACACCACGGCAGGTGTAATGGTCTGAAGTTGGGTCACCTTCGTTCTGTAAGAAAAAACGCCTCTGTCAAATAGTCCCGAATCCATTTATATATCCGGCCACCAACTCCAACAGCCTCAAGTGAGTTCAGTATGGCCTCATGGGCGACGTTGTATGCTCCTTTTATATCTAGAAAAAGTGCCGCAGATAGGTGCTTGAGGCTTTTTTGATTTTGGACCCATGTTACGATGTCAATGACGTTGTCCATGGACGAACGACCTCGATGAAAGCCTGTAATGGCGTCCGGATAGATGTTGAATCGTTCTAGGTACCATTCCAAGCGAGCAAGAATCATTCTTTCCATCACTTTGCCGACGCAGCTCGAAAGCGCAATCGGACAATATGATGAGAGCTCAAGCGGAGACTTTCCAGGATTAAGAATGGGAATCAAGCGGCTCGATTTCCATTGTTTAGGAACGACGCCGTTCTGCCAAGACTCATTGTAGTAGTTGAGCAGCTCATCACGTGCGTCATTTCCAAGGTGGCACAGGGCAGCATACGTGATGCCATCAGGTCCTGGTGACGAAGAACGCCTGCAGGTCACCAACGCATCATCGAGCTCTTGGAGTGGAAATAGCACGTTCATTTCTGGTACACGTGCCTCAGGGATGTCATTCAATGCTGCGTCAGTAACCCAGCAACCCGTGAACAGAACTCTTCAGCCTCTTGAATTTCCGAGCGGAGTTAGTAGAGGGCCAGAGCAGCGAAGGGCTTCCTTTGATGCGGAGATGAGCGAAGACCCCTAACCGTTCTCCATATGTGCGAGAGCGATTTTCGGGTATCATGCGATTGACGGAAAGTTTTCAATCGCTTTTATCTTCCAATTTATCCACGCGACGCTGGACTTTCTTTTGTATGCGTCGTGAAGCCCTCAGATCCAAGACGGACTTCGTGCGCCGATACCTCCTCTCCGCCTGTCGGCGTGCCGCACGCAGCCTCTCCAGTTCCATGTCCAAGTCTGTTCGCCTTGCTGACCTTGTAAGCGAGCAGGTGGATGTTTTCAATGCCTCTGCGATTGCTTCTTCGATAGTGTGTGAAAGGCCTTCCCGACATGTGTCATCCAGATCCTTCTTAAACTTTGGCCAATCAACTGTACGTAAGACAGTAGAGGATCGTTGCTCAACTCCTCTAATCTTTATGTATGTTGGAATATGGTCGCTTCCATGTGTTTCTAGGTCCGTAAACCATTGGACGCTCGAGGCAAAGCGCCAAGACACCAAAGTTAAGTCCAAGCAGCTACTATAGGTCGTGCCTCGCAGAAATGTAGGGCTGCCGTCATTCACACAGCACAAATCATGGTCGGCGGCAAAGTAGGCAAGACTCCTGCCTTCGGAGTCAATTTTAGTGCTTCCCCATAGCTGGTGATGCGCTTTGAAGTAACTTGTGATAACCCAGGGGCCATTGTTCATTAGTAATATTTTCTTAAGTCGTTCGCCGTCAAAGTTACCCGCTGGGGATATGTAGGCTCCAATTAGTGTAAATGACACATTCTTCTTTTGGACATTTAGGCAGACATATTGGTTGTCGTCATGAGGCTCTACCGCGTTAGCGACATATGTAAAGTCCGTGCGGATGTAGATGATCACTTTCGTGCTCGCACCGCATGTGGACGAGACGAAAGATTCATAACCGGACAGTCTGAGTGGAGTTGATGTATTTGGTTCGCAAATGACCAGTATGGGGAAGCGATTTGTAAAAATGAATTGGCGAAAGTCTGATATACGGGTCCTTAGACCCCTGGCATTCCACTGAAAGATCGACGCACTTTTAAGTTAAGTGCGGAAGGGGACTATTCGTCGAACCATGATGCTTAAACGATGCTAGCAAGCACTGGATTTAGTGCATCCAGTATTTGCAGAGCGCTTCGAGCTGCTGGTGTTTGCAGCTTGTCCAGTATAATGCGCATTGCATTAATTAGCGATTGCAGCATATCAGCTACCTGTCTTGGTCGCACAAATCGCCGACAGTAGACGTCGGGGGTTGTCCAGCGAAAGTTTGCTGTGATTCTGTTGGTGAATGTTGTCGTTTCGATAGAGCCGACCAAGATTCGGCAGATGTGGTCTTCTCAGTGGACTTTCTCTTCGCGGTCCTTTCCACATTGTCTGGCCTGGGCGGTGGAGGAGGTGGTGGTGTTGTAGGAAGTGGCGTGCGCCTTCCTTGAGAAGCCTTCCTTGAGGAGCGCCGGCGATGTGAACGTCGCTTCCTGATTTTATCGGCGGCTTCGCGATGAGATGAATGATCTCTCGCCATCTCTTTCAAGGTGGCCATTTCCCTCTTAATATGTGCACATTTCTTCGATGAAGCTTCATGTGATCCTCCGCAGTTTGAACACTTCATTACAGTCGCGCCACATTTATCTGCAGCGTGGGGCTCTCCGCAGCGGTGGCATGCTGCCTGATTTTCGCAGACGCTGCTCATGTGTCCCAGTTTCATGCATTTGCGGCACTGAAGAGGTTTTGCAATGAAAGGCCGCACTGCATGTCTGAAGTGTCCCACCTTAACATGCGAGGGTATATATTTACCCTTGAATGCTATTTTCACGCAGCGTGAACTGCCTAACCGCTTAACATCAACGATGACCTCATCATTGGCTGGCTTGATAAGAATCGGCAAATCGATTTTAAGGATGGCGACATCTACGTCGTAGATAACGCCGGTGACTACGTCAGTTCCTAGAGGGATGTAAGAGCGCGCCTGAATGCCGTCGAGGTCCGTTACGCTGCGTAGAGTGGTCAAAGCAGCCGCATACTGGACATCAACCGCCAGTAGATTTTTTCGGATGTCCACTCGAATGTCCGATATTTCATTTGGCACCAGGGCTTCCAGTGACATCGACACAGTTAAGTAGCTTCATGTTGACGGTGGGAAGCAGGGGCACAAATATGATGGTACTGGCGTCCGGCCTCTGCGTCTGTCTCACTGTTTGCGTGCTTGACGATGAGGACGTCCTGGTGTTCCTTCTTTTCGCTCTGCGGCTCTGTACAAGCTGGAAGTCGTCATCGGAAGTTTCCTCACTGCAGAGAGAGTAGACATGGGTGTCCTCGCTGTCGGTGTCGCTCTGCTGACCGATCCGCTTCCTGCAGGCGGCCGCCGCTGACGGCGCCGTCGCCGGCAGACGTGCAGGGTCGTCCACTTCCATCACGACCGAGTTTATGAGATGATCGAATACCTATACGCCGAAACACACAAAACACTACTATCACTTTTTAACGGCATATTCTCTGCCAGTTATATTCCATCTGCCTGGAAGCAAGCAGTTGTAATTCCTATTCTCAAAGAGGGCAAGGATCCGACTTCTCTCGGCAGCTACAGGCCTATAGCCCTGACAAGCTGCCTCTGCAAACACTTTGAAAAAATGGTAAACAGGCGCCTAATTCATTATCTTGAAAGCAACAAAATGCTAGACCCCCTGCAGTGTGGTTTTAGGGAGAGTAGATCTACAACAGATCACCTTGTCCGCATGGAGGCGAATATCCGAGATGCCTTCGTGCACAAGCAGTTTTTATTAGCGGTATTTGTCAGATATGGAGAAGGCATGCGACACAACTTGACGTTTTGGAATTCTTCGTGATTTGGCTGGTATGGGTGTCAGAGGCAACCTCTTGAACGTGATTCAAAGCTACCTCTCCAATTGTACGTTGCGTGTCAGGGTTGGTAATGGTCGTCTATTTACGCAGGAAACAGGTGTGCCACAACGTGGTGTGCTGAGCTGCACCCTATTCATCGTAAAAATGAACTCCCTATGTAGGGTCATACCACGAACAATGTTTTATTAAGTGTATGTGGATGACATACAGATAGGATTTAAATCATGCAATATTTCTATCTGTGAGCGACATGTACAGTTTGGCCTAAACAAAATATCTAAGTGGGCTAACGAGAATGGATTTAAGTTAAACCCCCAAAAAAGCACGTGCATTCGATTCTCCAATATAAGAGGTATTTTTGCTGACTGTGCTGTACATCTTAATGGACAGCGGCGATCTGTCAGCCACGAACATAATTTTTTAGGAATCATATTAGACTAAAAACTAGCATTTGTCCCTCACCTTAGGTGTCTGAGAGCGAGATGTCTGAAGACAATGAATTTACTGAAGCTTTTGTCCCGCACACCTTGGGGAAGTGACAGGAGATGCTTTTTGAGCCTCTACAAAAGCCTTATACGGTCCCGCCTCGACTATGGAGCTATAGTATATAGCTCTGCTGCGCCTAGTGCTTTGAAGATGCTAGATCTCCTTCACCACTTGGGTATACGCCTGGCTACAGGCGCTTTTAGGACAAGTCCCGTAGAAAGCCTGTATGTGGAGTGTAATGAATGGTCATAACATCTCCAAACGACGTATTTAACTTTTTCCTATGCTCTAAAGATTAAATCAGACATGCAGCATGCATATCACTCATCTATTCGTGACGTGCTTACTGCCAGGCTATTTCGTAACCGCCCAGCTATTAGGGCTCCATTGAACCTTCGTTTGATAGCACTGGCAGATGAAACAGGTGTCTTAGTCCTAGAGAATGTCCTAATGGCACCCACTCGCCTGCTCCCACCGTGGGAACGGCAGACCTTTGAATGCGACCTCTCTTACGTAAAAATATCTAAGAGGGCGCCAGAAGCACATATACAATTCCAGTTCCGTGAATTTCAGGAGAAGCACTCCTGTACAGAATACTATGCAGCCGCTTCCATGTCCTCTAATTGAGTTTCGTACGCAGCTCTGGGACCTTCATTTTCAGTATCCGGGGCCCTAAATCCACACACAAGCATCTTTACAGCGGAAGCCTACGCTATACTATCTGCTATTCAAAACATAAGGCTCACAAACCTTGCTAGGACTATTGTGTTTACCGATTCAAGCATAGTCAGAGCCCTGGTTAGTCCAAGAAAATATAAGAACTTAGTTTTTAGTGAGCTGTACAGTCTGTTGTGCACCCTATATTTGTGCAATGAAGTGATTGTCATATGCTGGGTACCTGATCCCAAAGGTATAAAAGGCAACGAAGCTGCTGATGAAAGCGCCAGGTCAGTAACTTTTAGCGACCCAGCTGGAAATATCCCCATCCCTGCCACAGACCTAAAGCCTTTTCTACGCCGTAAATTGAGGAATCATTGGCAAGGCGAGTAGGATACACAAGCAATGAATAAGCTTCACATAATAAAACTAAAACCGGGGAACTGGATAAATGGGAAAACAGCACGGTACAAGGAAGTACTTCTTTGCCGATTAAGGATAGGCCACACATACGGTACTCACTCTTATCTCTTGACTGGGGGCGATCCTCCAACTTGTATTTAATGCGGCAATAGTCTCACAGTCCTCCATGTCCTTATTCAGTACCCTGCAATAGAAACAGAGAGGAAAAAGTATTTCCCTTCTGCACATCGCGAAAATATACCTCTTCAACCTGCATTTTTTCTTAGCGATGAACCGCTTTTTAATCTGCAAATAGTTTTAGATTTCTTAGCCGAAACCGACCCCCACAAAATCATTTGGCCAGGCAACTTTTAGCACATGACTAACAGCCCTGCCTTCAAGGGCTCTCTTGATATTCTAGTGTCACTGTTATGTTTTATTGCATCATGTTTTAATGAAAGCCGATTGCCATAGCCCAATTGACTACCTAGTCATCATCATTATTTTAGCACCTATATATTCCACGCCACTTAGAGCAGCAGTTTTAGGCCCTTTTACAGCCATATCGCATCTACCATGAGGAATTCATTGTGCACGTCATCCATAATACATCGTTAACATTACCACTTGTCATGGCGCTCTTTGGCCAAACCTGGCCCTTGCGACATAGAACACCACACATCATCATCATCAAGTTTGATAAGATTAATAATGACACCAGGCTGCGCGGAGATGAGTGATGGAACAATGTTCACGCATACTTAGACAACTACAGTGGAGTTTCTGCGCAACATTTTTAAAGATTGCTTGTGGTAGATAGCAGAATTCCAGTCCTTGTGCTGGTCCACTCGAAGAGGCGGGCATTACATGCGCGAGAAATCTAAATGCTTAATCTAGTAAAAAAAAAGAATTCACTACTTACGTTTTTATCTTATTCCTCTACGGTGCATATCTCAGTTTTCGAATTGCAGCCGGTGAGACTACAGTGCATATCTATTTGAAAAGAATTCATAGGGTGACACCACTTTCTAAATAATAATTGCCAAAGTTTGAAAAAGAAATACCTTGGCAGTTCAGTTAATTTCGTGTGTCAATGCATAAAACAGCATTTCGTAAAAAAAATGTAAGTAGAATGTCAGTACATTTTTACAGCAGGTTTGGTGGCGCATATCTTGAAAAGATTGCCATCTACAGAATTGTTTTCAAGTGAAATAGCCTTGCAGTCTTTCTGGCTACAATCTGTAAATTGCAGTATGTGCCGTAAATTAATAAGCTTACTTAATAAGGTAATTTCCTTTAATTTTGGATTAATAATATCAATTTCTTGTACTAAGTGTTTTCAAAGTGTACAGACAGACAGACAGACAGACGGACGGACGGACGGACGGACGGACGCTGTCGAAGCGGCAAATGTTCGAGAAGAAATGCTTCGCATTTAAATGTGCCTTGTTTACAACACGTGACCGTGTGCAATGCCTAGGTGAATGTGCATCACAGAAGACCTATGCATCCAGCTGCGTAAAGCATAATATTTTCGATGCCTGCGGGAGCAGCAGCACACACATAGTCAATGCAACTGTAATTTGTTTTTTTCGTTTATGCTAAGAGCGGATGGTGTGAGTTCATGTGCGGGGAAAGAGAAAAGGCGTCGTGAGTGCTGTAAATGTCCAGTGCCTAACTTGCCCAAATCTTTTCAGCTTCCACTAAAATGTTTCTCGCTTTAACGCTATAACATGTAGTCGAGGAAAAATTAAGGCAAAACCGAGTTCCTATTGCATCTTTGCAGAATACGCGTTTTTAATTAATGAGTTGGCACTTCCAGTGGAAAATGCTGCTGATATGCAGCATACACGGTTGAAATAAGTACCTTGTGTAAAGGGTGAAGTGCACAATGAAGCGCTTTCAATACGAAAAGAAGAGGGGGCGGTGAGGCAGAACTAAAACAGACGTTCGATGGAATGGCCCCTTGTCCGCTTATTTTTCTTAGGATTGTAAAGATTACAGGATACGCAAGGAAATATGTCCTCTGCCGTCGGAGCCGTCGAATGCGCAAACATTCACCCTGTGCTGAAAGACGTCTCACTGAATGTAGCCGATGCGAGCAACACGGCTAAAATCATTATTACCAGAGACCTGCCATTGCAGCTCAAGTTTTCCTATAAGACCCGAAAAAAACTACAGGCTTTTTCGGTGCAGACACAGCTGTACCCTTCGAGCAAGGAAAAGTTCACACCACCACCTTACCAATTGGCGGGCACGTAGTCGCTGACTGAGGTTCTCCCTTTTGACCAGGAAATGCCTTCTGGTCCCCCTGTGGGCATTGACAGCTTAGCAGCACGCGACATTTTGCCGATCTTCGGCGGCTCGAGCGTGTCGGCTGACACTTGTTTGTGGCGGCAATGCTATGAAGATGCACGCAAAGGCTGGGGAGACGGCCTCGCTGTTTGCATGGCGTGTCAGTGCGGCCAGACAGTGTTCAGTGCACAGGACACTCTGCACTGCTTTGACAAGTGCGACCACAGTGCAACACTCGGTGCCACTTGCCAGAGAAGCTTTTTGTGCGTTATATGCCTCACAGACGATGACCTGACTTCCATAGACTATTCTACTATGGTTTCTACCCACACGTGTATTACTGAAGTTGTTGCCAAGTTGTTGTTTGTGAGGTTACCAGCAGTGCCCAAAACTTGCTGCGTGGTCAAATGTAACAGATTAAGCGCACAAGAAAGCGTTGGCAATGAAAAGAGACTGAAAATGAATGACAGAGAAGTAAAGCAAGCGTTTGGCATAACAACAATTTGGCAAAAGGTCTCTTCTCTACTTCTCTCTCTTAAAGTTGAAGTATAAGTGCTAATGCAATAGAATAATTTTTCTTCTCTTGAGGTAAACATAGCGTGCCTTCCCAGCAGTCCCCGTACTAGTTTCACTCGCTGACTAACTTGAAAATGTTCATCGCCAGGCAACACGCATCCTCCACTCCTTCTTTTTGGTGATCGCAAGCTCCGCCAGCCTACCAGGATTGCCTCAAAGCCCTCAAGTGGCACATCCTGCAACACCGGCGCGACGTTTCACGAGTCAGTCTACTCAGCACGGTGCCTGCTGGGCCTCTGGACAGCACTCGTCTCTCTTTTTCAGACGGTTTAAACAAGCGGTCAGGACAGCCTGAGCCCCATCAGGCCCGCACGGACCACAACTCCATGCTTATATCTGGCAGTGGCGCTTCTAGCGCGCGCCATCTCACGCCACAGGGAACACAGGGAAAATGTGTGCGTTGTGCGGCCATCGATTGCCCAGTTCTTTCCCTGTGTGTGTGTATGTGTCACGTGTTCTGTAAGTTCTGTGGGCGTGGGCGTGTGTATGTGTGTGCCGTTCTGCATATTCCTGCCTACATGGCTGGCTATTGCACATACAGGCCTCAGCCTTCTTGTTTAGTCTTGAGAGCTGTCTCGAGTGCCATGTTTCCACTAAGATCCTTATTGTTATTATAACAACCATCACTACGGTTACATTGAACGTGTTAAAGCCAGCGTGACAAGCAATTCAATATCTTTTTGGAGCTGCGTGCGCTCTCACTCTTCTGAATAGAGTGCCGAAGGTGTATATCTTCTTGATAAAAATGGCGATATTGGATCGAATACTGCTAATGCCTTTGCAGAACATTTCTGTTCTGTACATAGCTGTAAATAATGCCTGGCTCTTTAAAAGGTGTTTTTACCTCAAGTAACCTTCCTTCTCACACTGGTACGGTGTTTGCTCTATCACCCAATGGAGACCTTCTTTTCAAGTGCATAAAGTGCCTCAAACTTTCGCTTGTGGCACTGATGGTATCCCTCCCGCACTGCTCAAGGTGAATGGAAGCATACGTGTCCCTGTTCTCACAAGCATCTTCAATGGTTCCCTAAACTCTAGTACGTTTCCTAGCGCTCGAAAGGTATCACAGGTAGTGCCCGTACACAAATCATGTGCTAGAAGAGCAGTTACTAATCACTAACCTATATCTATCCTCTGCGCTGCGTCAAAAGTGTCTGAATATGCATTGCATTCCCTGCTTTCTCCTAGTGTCAAGAACATTTTAATAGAATAACAGCATGGATTTCTATCAGGGCGCTCCCCACCAGACATGATCACATTGATGAACATGGATCCAGTTTGTTACCCATTAGGGGACAATTAGACGCTGTTTACTTTGACCTTTGTAAAGCATTTCATATAGTCTGCCATGATCTGATCATTATAAAGCTCACGCAAACGGGCATACCGTCTTCCATCACTACCCTGGTACCAAATTCCTTAAGATCATGCTTCGCTGGCATCAAGGGACAGAGCTCTATTAGCTATGAGATCACTAGCGGAGTTCATCAAAGATCTGTTCTTGGCCCTCTTCTCTTCCTACTCTTCATAAATTACATTTTGCGAGCAATTCAATGCTCTTCATTTCTTCGATAGACTGAGAACTTAAAGCTATGTAAGACTCTCACCAGTCCTGAGCACTTACGACTGCACTGACCTCTGAAAAGAATTTTTTTAACTCTCAAACTGGTGTAGAAAAAATAAGCCACTATTATATGCTTCCAAAACTGTAGTATTAAGTCATACGCGGAGAACACACCACATGCACTTTTCATACCGACTTCGGGGTGCTCCACCACCCAAGGTTGATGAAATGAAACATATTGCAATGCATGCTCACTGACCTGGAGAGGCAAAGCAGAAGAGTGGGTCTAAAAATTAATCTGCAGAAAGCTAAAATAATGTTTACCAGCCTCGGAAGAGAACAGCAATTTACAATAGGTAGCGAGGCACTGGAAGTGGTAAGGGAATACATCTACTTAGGGCAGGTAGTGACGGCGGATCCGGATCATGAGACGGAAATATTCAGTAGAATAAGAATGGGCTGGGGTGCATTTGGCAGGCATTCTCACATCATGAACAGTAGGTTGCCATTATCCCTCAAGAGAAAAGTGTATCATAGCTGTGTCTTACCAGTAATCACCTACGGGGCAGAAAGCTGGAGGCTTACGAAAAGGGTTCTACTTAAATTGAGGACCGCGCAACGAGCTATGGAAGGAAGAATGATGGGTGTAACGTTAAGGGATAAGAAAAGAGCAGATTGGGTGAGGGAACAAACGCGAGTTAATAACATCTTAGTTGAAATCAAGAAAAAGAAATGGGCATGGGCAGGGCATGTAATGAGGAGGGAAGATAACCGATGGTCATTAAGGGTTACGGACTGAATTCCAAGGGAAGGGAAGCGTAGCAGGAGGCGGCAGAAAGTTAGGTGGGCGGATGAGATAAAGAAGTTTGCAGGGACGACATGGCCACAATTAGTACATGACCGGGGTTGTTGGAGATGTATGGGAGAGGCCTTTGCACTGCAGTGGGCGTAACCAGGCTGATGATGATGATGATGATGATATTGGTGCGTACTTCGAGAAAACGCTAAGTTTCTCTTCAGACGCTAAATATGCGAAACAACGTGCACTTGGTGCTCTTGGAATTGTTTGTCGTATGTTGCATGATGTCCACTGCCCCCTGCCTTTGCGAAGTTGTAGTCTACTGTGTGCCTTCCACTACTAGAGTATGCCTCTGTAGTCTGGGGTGGAACGTACAAATCTAATTCTGACCTCTCTGAACGCGTCCGGAATGAACTGATCTCTGTTTGCAAGCACCCCTATTGCCGTTTTAGCAATCAAAGTCCAGCTCTCTTAAACATGCCTCAACTCACACAAATAAAATCCAGACACATTAAATCGGGCCTTTTGTTCCACTGTAGGGTGGTCCATGACATTAGACATTGCCCTAAGCTTCCTGATCATGTACAACTTTTCGTGCCGCAGAAGTATACCAGGCAACATGCCGCATTCTCTGTCTGGCCTTGTTGCATTAAAGATTGTCCTATATATGGCTCGACTTCAGAAAACATGTAATAAGTACTGTGCCTCTATTGACATGTTTAACAGCTCACTTCCTTTGTTTTGTATATATGTACATAATCATGTTGCCTGATTAACTTCCTTTAAACTTCCCCGTTTTCTCTTTCCCTATTTGTTTCTCTACCTAACATTGTTTTGTGTACCAAATTTGTCTTCTTTGTATATTTTGTCTTGAGTATTACTTTTCAAGTGCATAAGTACGAAGGCTCTCTAGCTGTTACTGCGCACTATAATAAACGATTTATTGACTGAGCGATTATTATTTCTATTGTTGTTGTAAAAATGGTGTGTTTTAAGTATTTAATAGTCTATTGTCTGAGTGCCGTAGCTTTTACGCAATTTTTTTTTAAATCATCAATGCAGAAAGTGCAGTAGAACGCCATGAGCGTAATAATATGCATTGTGCCATTAATTTCTTCTGAGGTTTAGTAACCGTTAGCTACGGTGTCCAGTTCTATGTAATAACATAATATGGCACATAAATTATTGCGTACCTCACAGAACAAATCAAAATCTTTCTCAATAAAAGCATCATAGGAGGCTAAAAATAATGAACAAACTGGAATTTTTATTTTTTGTGTGGTGATTTGAAGTGTGTAATTGTGTAAACAACATTTTTATATATTCTTTGATAATATGCAAACGAGCTGCTCCCATACACTTGAATACGTGCTTCAATAGTACGACTTTGCAAAGGGTAACCAAATACAACCAAATACACCCGGGGCAAAAATATGGAACATCCTTCCACACCACATAACATATGCTCGATCTATTGCTCCTGCAGCGAAACAGTTCTTCATGCACATGCATTCTCTATCCTAAATATAGTCTACTTGTTGTGTGCATCGGATGTTAGCATACAACGAGAACATGTAAGATAACCTCTTGAATTGGCGCAATTGTTCCATGATGTGTATTCCTTTTTTTAACCTTTGTACTCGTGCAAATTGCCCTCAGCCTGCTGTTTTATATTGGTATTTTATATATATTGAAGTGTTTGCATTATTGTGCTTTATTTCTTGGACCCATGACTAACTAGTCTATGGCTACATGTCCAAACAGTGTTGGACACATTATTTTTGTGTTTTGAAGAATAAATAAACAATTTGCATTTGAATTTTAAAACCCTCCTATCCTCATTTTTTTAGTGTCTGACGCTCTGTCGTTTCATTAACCTCGAGAAGGACAGACTTGACATGTTGAAATCAGTTACAATAGGACATGGCCTTTAGACCGCGAAAACTTTTCTAAGAATTTACCAGCCCTTCAATGTGAAGGACTCTCAATGTAGTGTTGATGCTGCAAAACAACCTAGAAAATCGAATGAGATGGTCCATGGGCAAGATTAGACGGAAACAAGAATCAGGAGGGGACAAAGCTATGAATATGGTAAAATTTAGCTGTTCTACATGTTTTCTGTGAGCGCTACTGATAGTTCAAATCTCTTTTGCTAATATCATCAGAACTCATTTTTTCCGCATTACTTTATACACGAACAAACATAACTATATTTCCGTAAAAGATTTTTCAGCAGTACTTTACACACCAATTCTTATATAGTTGGCTGTGCAATGAGCCGCCAGAAATGAAATCGTACGACAGCTTTTGATAATTTTGATATATGACATGCTTGTGCTGTCAGGATTGGGGGCTCAATCCCATCGTTCGTGATCCGTTGTCAAGATTGGAGTCGGGCATGAATTAGAAGGTAGCTGGCCCATGCCGTCGTCCAACTTATCCACGCTGAAGACGTTGACGAAGGGAAGGACTGCGTCTCATCGAAAACGAGGAATAAGGGTATACTTACAGTATTTACATGCAGTTCATCAGTCTAGCATGACTTCGAGAGACAGTACGTCAGTCTAACACGACTGCTTGAGAGAATGTCTCAGTCCAACATGACTGATTAAGAAAGTGTGTCGAGCATCCGCACAACTGCGGTTTATAAGCACTCGGTCCCCCCCCCCCCCCTTGATTCCAAGGCGACGGAAACGTTCGTCCAGTCATTGTAAACACGCCGCCTCTCTCCGGGACGGCTTACACACACACACGCACCCACACACACACAGGTTCACGGTCCGGTCCGGAACCGACGTCACACGGACTTCGTAGAACTCGGAGCTGACCCTCGCAGCGCGACCGAGTAGCCATTGTCCTGCGTCTTGGTCGGCGCGTGGGAAGGGGTCCCCGACGACGTTCCTGCGGCAACTCCCCCGCTCGCGGCCGACCCGGTTGGCGGTGTCGTGTTGCGGCAAAAAGCCTGCTTCGTCGAACTCATTCAGTCACAACGGCGACGAGACTACAGCATAACGGTGGCGTTCCTTGAAAGTTGGCGACGCCGTCGTCGCAACTGGCTGGCAACACTTGCACCTCAGCTGGGCCGTTCTTAACAGGGCACGTGTTAGCAAAGAGACCTTCTAGACAGATGACGATGCGGGCACCGAACGCGAGTGCAAGCGATGATGTCGCCATCTTGTGCACTATTGTTAATTCAAAAGTAAAAAAAAAAACTATTGCGGCAGGCGTTCATTCATTATTCAAACGTGTTTTTATGTCTTAGGAAAGCCCGCAGATCACTGAATTAATGTCTCAAGCTCAGTCTACATCAGGCTGGTGTAGGTCGCAATTGGACGGTTTATGACAAAATGGTCAAGCAACAGTGCCTCGCAGCCCAGGAGCGAGCGTCGGCGCGCGTCTGAGCTTGTGTCCTATGGTTGCAATCCCTTTTCCTCCAACCATCTCGACGCGACGCGTCGGCTTGTCGGAGCGTGCCGACGCGTGCCGACGCATGCCAGTGGCTGGGCCTTAAGGGAATGTGCATAAGTGGCGCGGCATGTGTGCACGTTTTATAGAGAGCACGTCATTCCTTTCTTTAGATCACTATCATCATCACGGTAGATTTACATGACGTCACGCGCGGTGGTGCGCGTGAGCGTCATCCGAGGAGGATGGAGGCGGAGTCTGCCGTTTCGCGAACGAAGACGCTTCATACAGACGGAGGCTTAACCCAGGTTGATGGGCTAGCAGTGGTTTCCAACTAAAAAAAAAGTCAACCGAGCCAAAAGGTTGACTTCAGGCGCTTCTGGATAATCTGGATGCAATGGTTTCGCACTACCTGCACGAAGCACAGAAAGGAAGTAGCCTATCGTTTGCAGTTCACTAACGTGTCATGCTTGATTCACACAATGGGAACAAGACAACGTCAGTAACTGCAAAGTTATGATTCGCCTAATCGCCAGCCAGCTAGCGGTGCCACAGCCATTGACAGCCAGCCTTCAACGCTTACGAATGCGACAACCGAGGCTTTTGACAGACAATAGAAAGTTATGATAGAGTGTATAGAGGCCTCCGACGTCGTTACATTGCCGAACAGAGTCACTTTACACTTTAAAAAAACGTTTACAACCTTTGGTGGTATCCTGTCGCCATAGGACGCTTGTCATCTGTCTAGCTTGCGTTTCCTTCCTTTAAAGCTCGGCGCTCGCTACTGAGACACTGATAACGCGTATTAAATTATGAAGTTTTACCTGCCAAAACCACTTCTGATTATGAGGCAGGCCGTAGTGGGGGGCTCCGAAATAATTTTGACCACCAGGGCTTCTTTAACGTGCACCCAAATATGCTTAAGCGCACGGGTGTTTTCGCATTTCACCCCGTCGACATGCGGCTGCCGTGGCAGGGACTCGATGCCGTGACCTCGTGCTTAGCAGCCTAACACCATAGCCACTAAGCAACCATGGCGGGTTGCTGATAATGCGTATGCCACTCATGACCTGCAAGTACTGGGCGCGCACTGTTAAAGAAATGCTCGCAAGTTACCGATTGTTATTATTGTTTACTGACAAGATAAGCCTCAGACGATGCAAGCTTTTCCTAACGTCAAAAGCTGAGTTGGTCTACGATCATGAAGCTTTGTCTTCGTCACTGCAGTGTTTCGCTATGACGCTTGACAAGTGCCAGTGGGTAACGTCGAGTTATTCGCGGTAATAGTTGTCAAATTTGGCACTAGATGGCTATTACCATGTCTGCAACTTCTATGAAGTGTGGCGCACCATAATGCAGTGGAATTCTGCCATTAGCAGTGATGTACACAGGGTAAGCATCATTCACTTTCACAGAAAGAAGTGCATGGAAGCACTCTGTGATGCACGAGGGCTCCGTCCTTTTAGCTTCAACCTACTTCTGTTGGGCGTGATGAAAACTTGTGTACACCAACAAAGTGGCCCGTGTATGCTGAACCTTGAGTTGTTCCTGCACTGAGCTAGACAGTCTTGCGTCGACTTGTCAAAGTTGGTTGCAGCTAGGTTACAGACCTTGACAGCTTGGTGAAGATCTTCCGACATGCAAACTGTTATAGTTATGTTGCTACTTTGAAAACGAAAGAAATATTAGACGCACTGTTAGGGTGCTCCTAGGTGCTCCTACAATGCGGGATATGTCTGCGATTCAGTGCTTAGCTACTACAGGAAAGAAAGGTTCAGGTTTGAGAGAAATTTTATCCTCGCGTGTGCGAGAGTGCCATAGTCCGAGATCATTAAAGCACTTGTTTCATTTCCCTTCGAGCAACATAAGAGATAAGCAGACGACGTGTAGCTCTTTTTTCTGTATTCGTGCGCCTTCGTGGCGTCATGTAGCATGGTATGCAGAACAGCTGTGATCTGTTGCAAGCGAAGCGCAAAAAAAAAAAAGTAGGCGGGCACAAACGTACAAGACGTGGTAAGAACACGGAAATATATTCGTTGTTCGCGCTCAAGCAAAATAGTTCGATTCAACAAGGGAGAGAAGCCAACAATATGACATGCATGGGCATACATTTTCTTTTCGCCAGTCTTTAATATGCGCCGCCCAATTTACCTTAATGTGATGACGAATGAGGACACAATATCCTGTATCCTCATACCCCACTCCTCTATTGTCAATTACTTTTACATTGCTTTAAAAAGGTTGTTCTTTTGAAGATGACGCAATTGTGGTTTAAACACTGTAATGCTTATTTTCTCTTCTCGTTGGCCAGACCCAGTGAAATAACAGATAGCACCACAAAGATTCATCCTTCGACAGATGATAATGTGCTTCTCAAGATCTCGACATATCTCCATTAGGTGCACTGAAAAATGTGGCTTATCTCCGAAAAGGCCGCTCTTTCTGGGCTACTTTATCGCCTGGAATTTTTCTTTCCTTGCGCGTGCGCTACTAACGAAGCATGTATCGCTGAAACGTTACATTAACAGGCGTTCATTGAAAAAAGGAAACTAAGAATGATAATATCTTGCGTATATGTTCAGAAAACATCTAGGAAGCATAATGATACGTCACCATGCCGCAATTTGTGTGTCAACGCAACACATTCACGCTCCATTTTCGTTGCCGCCTAATGAGTCAGAACGAACGGCTACGAACGGCGAACGATAACTCTCAACACTTTCACAGAGGCGGTGTCGCGGCTTCACGCTCCGTTTATAGCGACAAGTTGCGAACACGCCGCAGGTGACCTAGACTGAATCCTTAGTCAGCCCGTGAATAGTTCCTATCAGAAAGTCAATATCAAAAGTCTGAAAAAAACCTCATATGAATGAGGCGATGTTTTCCTTGCACGCATAGCGGACCTGATGCATGCTTTATAGCTGGAGTCTTTCGCTTTTCGTGTAAGATTTGACAGGACCCGATTTTTGCACCACGAACAAGTTCAATAAACATCAGGTCAAACCTGTCTTGGCCCATAAGTGTCGCCTAAGGTAAAAATGAATGCTAGTGTTACAAAACCAATGAATACTAACCTCCTTGTGTGAGAAAGCGGTCAGGATACGCAATATTAACATTAATATTCGTATATGAATATGAAATACACATATTTTTTGCTTAATAGTCATGAGCAAAGTGTCATACGGGTACATTACATACAATATTACATTGAATGACTGTCAGCCTTGAATCAACGAAACTTTGCTGCAATTTTTTTATCCGCGTGTACGTGAATGTGGCAATGACGCGTCGCACGTATTTGCCACACGTCGCATGCGTGTGAATAGCGGTAATGCGCTAGGAAGCGAAAACAGCGTTGAATTTGCTCGGTATTGCGAACTGTGACGTTGAGAGTACGTTCGCCCAACTATGCTATTTTCAGAGCAGGGTTGCTGGTTCAGCTAGCTGGTATTACTATGATATTATTACCCGTCGCGGTTGCTCAGTGGCTATGGTGTTAGGCTGCTGAGCACGAGGTCGCGGGATCGAATCCCGGCCACGGCGGCCGCATTTCGATGGGGGCGAAATGCGAAAACACCCGTGTACTTAGATTTAGGTGCACGTTAAAGAACCCCAGGTGGTCAAAATTTCCGGAGTCCTCCACTACGGCGTGCCTCATAATGAGAAAGTGGTTTTGGCACGTAAAACCCCATAATTAAATTAAAAAAAAATTATGATTTTATTGCAAGAGCGTAAATCCTGAACCCGCAAATATATGACGGCAAGAGAAAAGGACTAATAGCCCGACAGGTCTAGGATAAACGCAGACAGGCTCAAAATAATTGTGATAATGTACAGTACTCAGGGACTCAACCGCGACAGGGAGCATTTAGTAGAGCCCTGCTTATGTGGAAAGTAGCTGAGAGTACCGCGCCAGGTCCCTAAGAATCTGGTTACCAAAGGTGACGCGGTCCCCGATCTAAGTGTACGCGCCGAAATTGCGTTGATGTGACACGAATTGCAGCCGCTGGAAACGAAAGTATGAGCATTATTTAGCCCTAAATTGCGCGTTTCATTCCGTGAGCACTGTACGTCAGCAAAGGGTTGTAAGATAATGCATCAGGCCTCTTGCGAGGCTCGCCCGTAGGGACTACTACTTGTACTTTTTGTATTGCGATAGCAGCTATATGGACACTCCAGGCGCATTTCTGCCGTCGACGTCGGTGTCGCCGTCAGATTCCGTATAAAGTCCGTGAGCGGTGAAATCTTCGCCGCGCACCGTACGCTGTACGTGCGAGTGAAAGCTTGTGAGGGTGAGCCACCAATCGCGGCTCAATGTCACGCACGCAACGGCCGGAAGCAGAAAGGAAGCGCGCCGCTTTCCGTCGCGCGCAAGGCTCCGGGAGAGAGGGTGGAGAGGGAGAGTGGGTGGGGGAGTTCAACACCGGGCGGCCCAGCCAGCGCCGCGCACCCGGCCGGGCTGCTTTATCTTGAAAGCCTTCTGCGATGGGTAGAGTCCGCACTGCGCTGTGTTTTCAAGGCATAGTTCGCGTTGACGCGAGCGGCTGCCCGAAGGTCAATTCGCTCGCTGCTGCTGCCCCCTTTCCTCACTGCAACATTTTGACAGCGAGTTTCCACGGTCATCGAGTGACATGTGTTCATGTTGGCCAGTGCGCGCGTGACACCATGCTTACTAATTTAGTTACACTCGCGGACAACTTTCTGTGGCTATGAAGGGAAAGCTACGGAGGCAAAGCGCGCACAAGTGAGAGCGCTTCTGAAAAGGGTCCCGTGTTTTCATCCGCGTTTGTTTAGGCTGGGGAAGACAAAACACAAACATCTTAGTAGCAACAGTTAAATAAGATAGAACACACCACTTAGTGTAAAGGTTTACTCATTTTGCGGCTTTTCCCTTCCGCGTCTGGGCAAACACGGAACCGTTGCACATGGAAGCTGCGTTGATTCAGCGTCTGTCCCGAGCGACCAAAAGCACTGTCAAACGCTGCCAGACTACTCGGAGCTTTAACACATGTGTAGAAGCCACGCGTCCCTTTAGTTCTCCCGCTTTCCGTTCATAACCACAGAAAGTTGCCTGCGAGTATAGTATTCCTGTGTTTACAGGTTTATGTGGCCGATAGAGCTTGTATCCATAGTTCGTATAGTTGTCCACTAATTTTCTATCGCAATCGACGCTTCGCCTTTCGGGCGAAACTTCGACTTTTGGCGAAGCTGTCTAGGGCTAGCATACTGAAAAAAATGGGTCCCGAGATGCTGACAAAGACAAGTCATCATGTGGGCCGATCCTCGTGATAGTGCAGAAAGGGTCCAAGCTCAATGGCACGTACCCCTGAGGGCTCGGGGACCTGTAACGCGCTCTTGAACTACCCTTGTCCCATGTGAGACCCACGTGTCGAAACTAAGTGCACATGTAACCAAAAAAAAAAAAATCAATAAAAAGTATAAAAATTGAAAAATAACAAATAAAGAAAAAGAAACAAACAATGAAGTTATGCTGCTGACAAAAATAATGCGCTGGAGCGATGAACGCTGCTGCCGAAGCGCTAATCTATGACGATGCGTGCCGAAACGTCAGCGTATATGTATAAAGAAAAGAAAATGAATGAAAATTAATAAAATACAAGAAAGAAAATAAAAAAGATGAATAAAAAAGGGAAAAAAAGGAAGAAGAGAAGAATCAAAGAAATAAAAATAAAATAAAAAGAAAGACAAAAGAAACAACTTGGTTGTGTGTTTGTACCTTTATTCAACCAACATAGCATAACCACCACATAGAACTTAATATAGCTATCATTGCATAGTGGAAGGGCTCTGATTATTCGTTCTTCTTTTTTACAAGAACACAGTACTAAATAAAGAATAAATGACTAAATACCTCTGTATAATAGTTATTTTCATTCAAGTGGTTTGTTTAGAAGTAAGATAACGTTCGCCAATGATGGATTATATAGATGCCTTCATAACCTGATTTTCGAGCAGCTCTCTTTGTCATTACATGTTCCTGCGAGTGATTTCATTTGTTCTGATAAAACTTTGATGTCCAATAGAAAAGTATTGTCTGCGTTATCAAGGGGTGAAAGATATCAAGAAAATGCCGAACTTTGGACTGCCAGACAACAAAAACCGCAATTTCTCCATGGTTTTTCGGTTTACTAATAACACACCGGACTTTTACCTAAACTAACTTCAAAAATGTGTGAAATGGGAAAACTGAAGAGCCCCACAAGCATAGGTAGGTTCCTGTGGCAAAAGCAAAATGCAGAGTCCCCGAAGCAGAGACCATTTCGCCAGTATAGAAAAACCCCTGAGTCTCGGATTGAAATGAAACATCTTTTTTTTACAAGGCTTGTAAAGTATGCAGAGCATCGTCCTCGTCGTCGCTGGACAAAACTATGGCAAGGCTAGCTTGTCGTGCTTGGCCGGCAATAGCTGCGCCTGAGAATATCCTACGCTAGCATTTCTTTGCCGACAGTGAAACCTGCGCGTAGCGCTCAGACATTGTAAAATGCCTTCAGTAACATTAATGACACGGTACGGCGATACGGTAAATGGCACAGACAGGCGCACCAGAGAGAGAGAGAGAAACAACTTTATTTGCCACTGTAGGGTAGGAAGTTAGGGCAGGTAGGCCTAGTGTGGCTCCCAGGTGGGGGCAACGTCTTGGGCACGCGAGACGAGTGCGAGTTGCGTTTTATTGTCTGCTCTTGTCAGCAGCTGATTCCAACCCTCCTCGGAGGCAGCTGGCAGCAATGATTTTGGGCCACAAAGGACGAGATAACGCAAACTACCAACTGGCTTACTGTCGATGAAACGTTGACCTAATATGGGCTGTAGTCAATCGAGCATATGAAAATGCAAAAACTAACAAGACAACAAAAAACACGTGAACAGCTTTAAAGTGGGAGGACACGTTGACAAAACAGGGGATGCAATGAATGATTGACTGTTGCTAGGTGTTTGCTTCCATAAATACTTTGTTTAGCGCAATACAACGGACACAAGAAAGGCGACCCCCCCCCCCCCCCCCCCCCCAGGACAAGGCGCTACTCTCAACTGACATCATTTTATTGCGTCACTCCGTTATAGACAGCAGAAACTAGAGGAACATGCGCAGTGAGCACCATGTGCAGGAACCACCAACATCCGATCACCAGAGCGCACTCATGCGAAAGAATCTAAAGAAACCATATTCAGCACTGTACAAGTTTAAAGAAGGCACACTAATGCACTGTGACCCTAACGACTGTATGAAGAATGCTTCCGATAACTCTCGGGCGGAGGTACTGCGGCTCTTTTTCAAAATCGTGGTATCATGAAACATGGGTTTTCACTTGCATATTTTACAATGTTGAGCCAAATGGGAACCTGTGCCTGTTGGTATGGATCGCTCATGTTCTCTAAGGCGCTCGTTAACACAGTGGCCTGACTGCCCTACATACACTTTGGCACATGACAACGGAATCTTATAAACCACACCGACGCTGCAATCTACAAACTTCGCGTGGTTCTTTTCACTATCTGGTTTTTTACTCACTTTAGAAATACGGCTGCACAAAATTGACAGTTTCTCAGGAGCAGAAAACACTACCGGAATTTGGTATCTAGTGGCGACCTTCTTTAGATTGTGAGCCACTCTATGGCAATACGGCGTAACTTCAGGCCTCTTCTTTTGTGTACTACAGTTCTTCTTGTACCGCTTCCCTTTCAGTTTCTGAAGCAATACCTCTGAGACCGACGTCACCACCAGACTTGGGTATCCCGCAGCCTGTAGCCTATTTAACTGTGCGATTAAACTCTGTTTCGCAGAGCGATGTCAAGATTTCATTAACGAAGATTCTAGACACATCAAAGCAATGGCGCGTTTCACAATCTTTGAGTGCGCAAACGCGTAAGGTAAAAGTTCCTTACGTGCACGAGGAGAGTGCATCCAACAGGCGTGAGCTGCTTGTAAGGATAATTGCAAACCTAAAAACTGGAATTTACCGTCCCTAGATAGCTCATGTGTGAAAGTTAAACCTTTGCCATTGTCATTGAACATAGTTAAAATGTCAGCTACCGTAACGGAGCATTCGTTTTTAGTCTGTTTTATCACAAGAAAATCGTCAACATATCTAAAAATTTGAACTGAGTCATTGTTTAAAGCACTCTTAATAGCGTGGTCGACAAACGATAAAAAAATATTACAAGGAGCAGGCGCACCACATGAACCAATACGCACACCATTTTTCTGAATAAAAAGCTTATTTTCGAACCAGATAAAAGTTGCACTTAGATAAAATACAAGAAGGGACATGAAATTTTCCGAGGACAACCCGGCCGCATTGCGAAAAGCTACCTCGCCACTTTCTTCGATGCACATCATCACACTGCGAAATAGGTCATCGTGTGGTAATGAATAATAAAGATCTTCAACGTCAACAGAAAAAATGTCGGCTACTGAATGGGTGTCTTCCAGAAAGGAAACGACATCGAAAGAATTCTTTATGCCATAAGGATCGTCAATAGTTAAATGCTTCAACTGTTTTTGCAAAAAGCGGCTAACCAAAACCTGCCAACAGTTGTTTTCACTCACTGTTGTACGGAAAGCCACATCCGGTTTGTGCGTTTTTGCAGTGAGAAAAACCTCTAGAGCAAGCACCTTGCATTGTTTTACATCTTTCACAATCTTAGTGAGGCCTATATTTTCCAACAAAGAAATGGCTTTGCGTTTTACCTTCTGAGCTTTTTCGTTTGCCAGAATAAAGTTCTTGTCGATAGCCTGAATGGCTTTTTTGTTGAAGACAGCAGACGGAGCTATCATGAAACCGCCCTCTTTGTCACTCAGTAACAACCGAAGTTCATTGTCTCTAAAGAATGATACTGCCCTCTTGATCACAGCTGTCAAAGGTGGTGCGTTCTTGGTGACGGTCCTACGAAAGCAATCCACTCCATCGAGAAGGCACCGCTCCTGGTCCTAGACTAGAGGACTAGAGGACTAGAGCAGGACTAGAGGACCAGGAGCGGTGCCTTTCGAACATTCCGCGAACCTGTCCCTGTGCTTGACGTCACAGCTATGCTCATGGTTAGCTTTCACAGCGGAGCTTTATATGGCTACCTTCGCATAGATTTTTCAATGTTCGTGCCTCAAACCTTCCGCGCCTTCTACGAGGAAGCAAACCAAACCACTAAGGTATGTGCTGACGCCTGGCGTAGCAAGAGGAAAGCTAAGAAACAACCCAGTGCTACATCACGCCGCATTCCATGAGGAGGCGGACAAGTAAAGCATATGCTGACCCCTGACGTAGCAAGAGGAGAGCTCGGAAACTGGCGGCGAGTAGCAGCAAAGGTCGTGTCTGAGAGGCTGCCGGTAAGCGGCGGGCTCGACAGGAGGTTCCATGCGACGTAGGTATCAAGGAGTATCAAGCGGCGCAGGTAACATGCCAGTAAATTGGACGAGTACAAGGGTTTGTATGGGATATTTAAGAGGGACTTGTTATTGGGCGAGTTGGTTCATACTGCGAGGAAATAAATGAACGGCGCAGAATACAAGACAAGGACGTAGTAAGGGACACGGAAAAGCGCTTGTCCGTGTTCCTTATTAACTCCTTGTATTGAATTCCGCGCCGCCCATTTATTGCTTTCCGAGGGACTTTCTGGACAGATGTTTCGGACTAAGGTGTGCGACAGACTGTGGTTAGGGAACGATTCGATGCTGACTGGTACGTTCTAGATGTCGCGAAGAGTGAATGTGATGCAATTTTGACAGCTGCCTCAGCTCCTGACTTAGCCAGCTGCTCGGCTTGGCTAAGCCGATGGAGCGCTTATGGCCGTAACGCGCATCGATCATTTGGTGTGACAGGTAGTTGCTAACAAGCCATCTGCTGCGTTTCCGCGCCTGCACAAAGAACCGAATAGGCAGTTAGTATGTTGTGTGCGCTAGTATGGGGACTTCGCGTGTAGTGCATACTGCCGAATAACAGGCCGATCACGATCCTAAAGTGCCCGGAAAAGCGCTAATACTTCATAAGAATCATAAGGCGTCAAAGTGGTGAAGTACGTCGCTACCTGGACCGTCTCAAGGTCGTCTTCAAGAAATTAACAAGGCGCAACGCTTCAACAAAGGGTTCGGAACAGGATGGCTCCAACGATCCGCTACCGGTACTTCACATCAGTCTTGTCATCCAGTGCCGCCCCGACATTGTAGTTATATCCTCCCATTTATATTTTATTGTGATACCAATTATATGGACACTCCAAGCACATTTCTGCCGTCGCCGTTGCCGTGACGTTCCGCATAACGTCCAAGGGCCATAACAACCTCACCGTGCGCCGTATGCTGTATGTGCGAGTGAAAGCGTGCGAGGGTAATGGCGGCTCAATTTCGTGCACCCAAGGCACGAAATTGAGCCGGTAGGAAGCGCGCCGTCTTCCATCGCGCGCAAAGCACCGAGAGGAAGGCAGGGAGGGGGCGTCCTCCTCGGGCAGCTGCTGCGCATGGCGCGGCTGCGCGGGCCCTACCTTCAAAGCGATCTGGGATGGCACAGAGTCCGTGCCGAGTGATGATTGCTTTGCGTGCGCTGTGTTTTCGCCGCTTAGTTCGCGAAGAAGCGAGAGGCAGCACGAAGGTGAATTCGCTCACTGCTGCTGCCGTGCTTGCTCTCTTCAGTGTTTTGGCAGCAAATTTGCGCCGTGATCGAGTGAGATGGGCTCATGTTTGCTTGTGCGCGTGTGATACTATGCTTGTTAATTTAGCTAGTCAGAGTATGTTTACAAATTTGCACAGCCGACAAAGCTGCTATCCTTACTTCGTATAGCTGTCTACTGATTTTCTTTCGCAATCGATGATTCGCCTTTAGGGAGAAAGTGCGACTTTTTTACTGGGCGTTCTATATCAGACCATCATAACTATGCACCTAAGGTCCGTGAAATAAGGTACGTAAAGTATGGCGATGTACTGTTGCTTTTAGGCTTTTCTTTTCTTATACTATTTCCCAGTGGGGGGAACAAGCTCCCACATAGCATTGAACGTTGCCAGCCAGATGTAGAGTGTCATTTATATCTAAGTTATATCGCTGATTGAGAGTATTGCTATGCATTATTTCCGTTTTACAAACATGTTATTCTACAAGCAGCAAATATTTATATTTTTATATGTACTGTATCCCCAATGCTATGACGCACTCACGACACTGAAGGGTATTTTAAATAGTTAAATAAATACAAAATAAATACAAAACGTTGGATACCAATCGCACAAGATTTTGGGACCAGCGCCGTCTGCCTCCTTGCAGGACAGGAAAAAACAGTTGCAGCCGCGGGCAAGTCTAAACGTGCCTTCAAAGCCAAGGCCGTGACGTATTCAGAAGGCTCCAGATTGTTATCAGGCATCCATCTAGGGGCGAGAGAAGTGGAGTGTTCTCAGGAAATATTATTATTATTATTTGTTTGACATGAAAACACAAATACAATGGGCACAGAGAGAGAGAAATAGGCAAGGAGCAGACTGGTAACTGCCACCTAGAGGAGCACAAAACCTGGATACTCTTCTCGGGAAGCGAAAGGCTGTTTAATGCAACAATGTTTTTTTTTTTTTTTGGGTTGCGCGTGCTGTCGGACATGGAATCAAAATACGTCTTACGTCATTGCACGAGCCTGAGAAAAAATCTCGGCAATGACCGTTAGGAGGCCATTCTTCCCGGTCAAATATAGGCACTGAAAATTTTTTTCCCCAAAATTTCTATTTTGAAATTTTCGGTTTGGTTTTCCTTTGCTGTAAATATCTATTATTTCGAGGGTTCGCAAGGCCCGAAAGAGGGATGCGCGAACGTCGATAACGCGAACCAAACGCACATTTCTTTTAATTTGAAGTCTAACTTCGCTGATAGGAAATGAAGCGTTATACTCGTAGAAGTTGTAGCCTTTAGCAACAAAGGTCTGGGTGACGGGCCAAGCCCTACATACTTGCACTTCGCCACTCCACCCCCTTTCCCCTCTGTTTCTTCAGTGCAGAGTAACCAATGAGACGGTTATTCTGGCTAACCTTTTCTGATTTTCACTCACTATTTCTTTCTGTCTTTCAATCCAGCGGAGGCTAAACGAAAGTTTCATGCGGAACTCATCCGTGACATCTGTTAATATCCATATAAAACCAAAAATGTAGAATATACGCTACACGAGAGTTACTGAGTGGCAGAGTACAATGTATATGAAGAGCTTTAAGTGGCTAAGTGTGAGATATTTGCAGGGCCTTGTCGTGCATTTCTTACGTCGTGATGTTTTTCATTCATTTCTTCATTTTTGTCTTTCTTGGCTAAGTGGTTAAGCGTCTAGTGGCTGTATGGTGGCCTAGTGGCCGAGAATCTGCTTCGTATGCAGGAGCTACTGGGTTGGAATCCAGGTGCCGCCGGAAACCCAATAGTTTTCCTATTGTGTACGCCTGTCCCCTGGCCTTGTGATCCACGACGTGGGGGGGGGGGGGGGGGGCGGTCTCTAGGCACTCCTTGAAACCTGCAAAGGGTTGTTTCTCCCCAAGCGGGGACCCTTTCCATCGAATACGTGCTCTGGGATGCCACATGGAAAATTACTTCCATGAAAGCGGTACGCGCTCAAAATAATGTGGCTCTGCCACAGCATCGATCATAGTGCGGTGCTGCACCCTCTACAGGGCTTCCTGCAGTGGTTTCTCTGAGGGGGTGTAGCCTCAAGCTTGACAGCCTGAGGCTCTTGTTTGGGAAATTCGAAATTCATGGTAAACATCGCGAAGAAAAAACGATAGCTATTGTAGCTTGTGAGTCGGCTAGGTAGCCAATTAATTTTTTCTTGACAAATAGCTGATTATATACCTCTGTATATTTCTCTGTTCCTACTATCGCACTCTATTAATTTCAGTTATTCTACATCGTCCATTGTGTGTGCTCTTCTTCTTTTTTCCCTTTTCTTGCCTTCTTCATGTCTTCAATATTTATCTCCTATACACTGCTTTCTTCACATTACACAGGGGTCTTGAAAACGTCCTCTACCCCGACATATCCATGCCACAAATATGGGCTCGTACACAGGTATCGCCCGTGCTTTTCCAGCAAATGTTCGTAGTGCACTGCTGGGCAAAACCATGTTAAACGTCAATGCATAGTATGACACATTTTGGACATCTGTATGACAAAAAAGCACTGGTTAATGTATTCCTGTAAAACAAATATACCGTGTCTTTTTTTTTACATCGAAGACTTTTATTTTATGAAAACGCCTGCAAAATTCACTCAAGCTATGTCGCTAGAAATGAGTTCTCTGTCCAGGTGGACATCACCTGCAAGAAAAATAGAGACAAAGCAATTGATTAAGTAATTAAAATAATCACGTAACCCGCCGTGGTTGCTTAGTGGCTATGGTCTTGGGCTGCTAAGCACGTGGTCGCGGCATCGAATCCCGGCCACGGCGGCCGCATTTCGATGAGGGCGAAATGCGAAAACACCCGCGCACTTAGATTTAGGCGAACAGTAAAGAACCCCTGGTGGTGAAAATTATTCCGGAGTCCGCCACTACGGCGTGCCTCATAATCAAATCGTGGTTTTGGTACGTAACACCCTATAATTTATTTTAGTACAATTATCTTAATTATCCTCGTAACTCAAGCCTTATGCGTATGTTTACATAGGAGAGTTGAAGGGAATCATCAAAAAGGCCTTGTTACAGTATTCTACATTTCAATACGGCAATGTAGACAGAAATAAGTCGCGTCAAGCTAACCGTCCAATTTACTTGATTACGCACGTGGTAACGCGAAGCGCGGCCAATACTTTTGTGGCGTAAGAGCGTGGCATAAGTGAAAAAGTGCTCCAATTCGCTCTTTGGGTAACTCCATATTGTACGCATAATTCCTTCAGCAGCAGGAGTGAGAGAAACTGCATTATCGCACAATATGACCAAGCTTTATTTTATGCCAGCCTACTACATCGCTGACGGTTCGCACCGCATGGCGTGCTTCGCGAAACCGCAAGCGTAGCCAGGTAAACTGTATTTTAAGTAAAGTACATGAAAAATGTAGAGAGAGAGACAGAAAACACGGATAGGCGACCCCAAGTGGTCACGACCACCGCAAAGTAAAATAGCACAGGATCAGGCTACAGCCGTTTGTGTAAATCTGTGACTGGTAAAAAAAAGAAAAGAAAACACAAGTGAATGCTTCCTCCTTTGATACGTTGACTTATGCGCTCGGCATTCCAAAGTAAATAGCCTTCATACTCGTGTTTGATAAATGCGAACTATCGCAGTTATGAGTCAGCGTCTGTGTTCAGTGTTGCTAGGACAGTCGCACAGAAGCTGCTGAAGGGTCTCCTCGCGACCAATTGCCGAAATATTCTGGAAAGCTATTCGCGTTATTAAAGGAATAATGCGCTTTGTGGCGTTTATTTGTCGCAGTGAGGATATTTAGGCAGCGCTCTATCGTTGTTTTCTTGCCTAATTCGGCAAAGAACACAGCCATTAACCTGCCCATTTGAGACGGTAGTGCAGCAGCTTTACATATAAGACGGTTTGCAATATTTGTGTTTTCTCCTGTGGTGCGAGCGCCGGCGGGGAAAGCGACTGCCGTCCTTCCCTCCCGACAGAGATCTCTCTCGCGCGCAGGCATCATCGGGGCAGGCGCTGGCGGGAGGATGGAAGAGTTGCTCTGTCCGTCCAATCAACCGACATATCTAAAATCTAATGCAACATCTAAAACTCACACGCTACAGCACGTTTGTCTCAAAGAGCTTCTTAGCGTTCTGCGAAGAACGAGCTCCGCAAATTGGTCACTTGATTGTGCGAGAACGCGCGCCCCTTGCATCGGCACATTTGTATCGGCGGTGAGTCCGACTACCGACCATCAACCACGGATACGGGATAAAGAGGCGAAGAAAGCTATTCACTTTAAAACTTGCAAGGTTTAGATAGATTCCTAAGAGGACCTATATAGCTGCTTTGAAACTAAATTTACACCTGCAAGATAGAACTTCACCCCTTATCCTCGACACGAAGGCGCCATCGAGATACTCCACTGGATTTCCAAATCGCATATCAATTTCCACTTCTATGCTTGCCTCGAGCACGAAAATTTTCCCGCTGAATTGAACGAACGCGAGTCATTATTGATGAATCAAAGTTTAGTTTTGAAAATGACATGTGACGGTGGTCAATTCGTATCTGGTTCAAAAGTGGATTGACTGAACAGCGCTGGGAAGTGTCCACGTGACAGAGGCAACAAACACGGTTCACTCCAAACCACAGAAAACGATTCGTCCGAACACCAGCCCTAGCTTTCTTGCGTTTCTGTCGAGACTACTCGCACGTCATTAATTTCACAATGATGACAGGCTTTTGTATGTTTGACAGCGCTATGAAGTATATTTGTTCGCCCGTAAGACAACTCTTAAAGCTTTCTTCTTTTTTGCTGTCACGCCCAACGCTTGTATTGTAACACGCTTACCACAGGAAACGCCGGTGTGGCCACTCGAAGAACGTATTTTCGTCCGCGGCTACCTCTCGTGCTCGCGCAGCTATATCGACGCCGCGGTGGGCGCACTGGCCCGTCCTGAAAGAAATAGTGGACAGGTGACACGAACGGCGGGCAGCGGTGACGAGTGAGGAGCGCGGGGTCAGTGGAGGTGGTCGCCGAGAGAGCGAAAGAGGAGGCTGGGGGAGGGAGGTGGGGGGAGGGGGGTCGCCTCGGTCGGCTCTGTTGCGGGGCCGGCGGCTGCCACAGGTTGTGTCCCCGCGGCGCGAGCCGAGATCCTTCGCGGCGCAAAAGCCCGCCGTCGCAGAGCAGGGCGGCCGCGGGGCTCCGCGGGGTCCGGGGGCCCCGCGCCATTGGCGGTGCGGCTCAGCCGCCGAGGGGGAGCGGAGAGGGTTGAAGGGAGGGGAGGAGAAATCCACGTTGCCCCGAGAGAAGGGATGCGAAGCTGCGCGTGCGGAACCCCCCACCGGGTGACGTAGTAGGCTGGCCGCCGTTGGGAGACGACGGGCTCGTTCTTGTGGAGGAGAGAGAGAGAGAAGATAGGGAAGGGTTCCGCACTTTAAAAAGAGACGCTCTGCTGAAAGAAAAGCGTCGCCCGCTGCTCACACATACACACGGTAGGGCCGCCTCCCCTCCGGACACACGTCGGACTGAGTGGCCGCCGCGTGACGACGACGAGCACGCTTCGAAAGAATAGCGCCGCGTCTTATTGCGTGCGTGTGTGTGTGCACGCGCGGCCGCACGCTCGGTGAGCGTGTTACGCGCCCGGTGCTGATTGCGGCACAGACGCGTCTCTCTTTCGCGCCTCTTATTTTTCTTTTTTCTTCTCCATTGACCGGACCCTGGTTTCGTGTCTTGGCGCGTGCTTACTTTGCCAGCGTCAACCAGCGCCGCTACACTGCTACGAGGAGCAAGTCAGGGGACCCGCTGTCTCCTCGGGCCCCAAGCCTGAACAACCCGGAGGGGAAATAACCGGTGAGCCGATCGCAATGCACCGCGATACTTTCTGCCTGCCGTCCCATACCACGTTGCTGCGCAATTTTCATTGAGAGATCGCCCAGTTCAAGCGCCGCGCCTTCTTCCCACTCGTTCACAAACAGAACCGAACCAGTGGAAACAGAAGCGAACTGGTACTTTCACAAATCTATAAAGAATAGCATGTTGCCGGTCGTTTCGCGGGCTCAGATAACTGATTGAGTCAGACGAAGATTTCGCTAATTAGCATGGGCTGGAAGTTGTGGGTACAAGCGCAAGTTAACCACGAGCGCACGAAAGCTCGTATGTCGTTTTCCCGCGACATGACACTGCCAAGAGCAAAGTCTAAACCAAAATTTATTCAAAGTGACGATGCCACAAGTTTAAAACCGGAGCCGGGGATAATGTGCCGATTCGATTCGAATGCTATACCTTCTCACGCTTCCTGAAAGGTCTGAGTGGCGCTGAGCCCACGTAATCATTGTGATCAGCCAGACGTGATTGGCGGATGATAATAAAGGATTAGATTTGACCGAAACGAGTCCTCACGTAATTCCTCTCCACGTTTTGGTGTCGCTGCCAGAAGACAAGGTTGTATTTAACGAATCCCAAAACTAAAAGCATTAACAAATAAAAAAAAATTCTCATGTGGGCCACAGGTCAACGGGCTTGCTTGTTAGCCCGATGGTGCAGACGCATTTCTGCATCTAACGTGACGTACTGCTCGTCAAAAATATAGCTTCTCCCTGTTTTTTTTTTTTTTTTTTGTAGTTAAGGAGAAGGACCGCTGAAACAAGTGTCGAGGTTGTCTTCAGTGGCCATGACTTCAAACAACTCTCTTGACAGTTGGTCCTCTTTGCGAGCGCTGAAGTTGATGCTATCAGCATGGACTGAGAAAATGTGCGTGAGAAAGCGGCGAGTTGATCTTTATTTTACTGAATATTTGTTCGTGCTCTCTCTCTCTCTCTCTCTGACTTTCTTTCCGTTCTTCGCTTCGTCGTTGTTAACGTGAGCAAGCTCTTTCTAGTTTATGCAGTCGCTCTATTGAATAAAAATTTAGTGCTCAGCGTAGGGCCACAACGTGTGTGCGTCCCTCATTATTCCTGCGCATCGTCCTTCACCTCGTATCCTATGGGCCCGTATTCGCGAAGCATTTCTTTCGTAAGTGATTTTTCTCAGTTGTAAGTGATTGACCGTACGCCATCGCTAACGTTATGTCCAGCATCTTGATTGACTAGAATATTATCTTACGACCAGTTGTAGCGTAACAGCGTTTTTGTGAATACTAGTCCCAGGTATTTCTAGTCATCCGTCGTGCCTATAGGGGCACGTCTCGGTGATAACATTGACGCACCTTCGTGGCAAGCCAATCACGAGGGGCATAAAAAAATGAACGGAATCTTTGCAATATATTGCCGAGGGCGCTTGAAGTTGGGCATTGAAGTCATGTGGAACAACGGCAAAGAGGCGTAAAGACAGCAATAAAAAAATTGGCACGTACGGCCGGGAAATGCAGTTATGCAGCAAGACACCCTGCAAAAATGGAGAGAAACAATCCAACCAATACAAGCGCTTGCATTTGCGTTGTTTATTAATGTTCCAACATGAAAATACCGTTTGTTGTCGCACCTCACGTTCTTTTATCCGCGAGAAGGCCTTTCTTCTTAAACTTTTTTTTTATTTATTGCTCATACCTCAGCAGCACACAAAAACACGCAGAAAAGTAAAAAATAAAGGTGAGACGTTGTAATTAGTAGACGTTCTGAAAAAAAAAAAGCTTCCAGAAAGCAGAAATAAAAAGCTCAAATATAGAAGCACAGGACATCGGTTGTCCTGTGTTCCTATCTTGTCCGTGCATATTTGGCGCTGTTTTCCACCAATGGGTTAGTACAAACTAGTTCACATTCATTCCAAGTCACGGCTAATACGTGACTCTACTCGAGCTATCTCGCCAAACACGGCCAAACGGTGGAATGATTGCGACTATTTTTTCAGCAAGCCGACTCGTGGTATGAAGCGCTTTGTCTGAGAGCACGTGTTTTGTCCCCTTGAGCACAGGCCAATTATCGGCAGGATGGTCATGTTGAACTTCGGGGTCACATTCCTCGATGCTAGAAAAATATGCGCGGAGAAATGAATACACGCAAGAACGTTGAAGAGTTACGAAGCGGTGTCGAATGTGGCGGGTTACATAGGTAGTGCGCCGGTAGTTATGCAGCCACTGGGATTCTGTTGAAGCCTATAAGGGCAGCGATGCGGGCTTGTTGGTTGATCGTAATGAAATGACATGAAGTGTAGCGGAGCAAAAAGCAAGGACACAAGCACTTGTGTCGGTGTTTTATTTCTTCTTGTGTCCTTGTTTTTGCTGCGCTTTACAGCTATGGCAAGTCAATTCTGCGGAACCCCGCAAGGTGGTGGAAAGTTCATTTTTCTCCCGCAGCAAAACTTTGTTTTTGAGAAACCTGTGTCGGTTTCGTTTGTGGCTTCGTGCTACAAGCTGGGTGAATATAATTTTCCTTTTTTCGCTTCGGCGAGGTAGCTAGCTGCGAAGAATTGTTTTCAGAACAAGCTGGATCTTTTTCTGTATGTGTTTCTTCTTCTGCTTATATTTTATTTCTGCCAAAGCACGCAAAATGCACTCCTTGAAGTCCAGTGGTTCCACTTGAGCACGCGTCCGCAAACGCTATTTTGGGTTGGACAGGGGTAAAGCCACTCCAAGAATGTTCGCCCACTCTCTGTGTCGACGAATATCCGTCCCGAAACTTGTCGGCATTGAATCAGTAATGCTGCTCGAGCGCAGGAGCCGCATTTAACCGGTACGCACTTAAAATCAAGCATTCTGCTGTCGCGTCCCGATCGCGGGTGCAGCCATGTCAGGTGGTGTGTTAGGTGCAGCGACACGTGGTGGTGGGCGAGCACACACGCCGGCACGCAGAGAACACGTGTGAGCTAAATTGACACTGATTCGCGCTATTCGAACTGCGCATTTCTGTTGTGAATTAAAGGACTGTACACCCATGATACAGCAAAAGGTGGGGCTGAGGTTCAGCAGTTTGTCCTCGTCGGTTTCCTTTTTTTTCATTCACCTGTATTATATGCTAGACCCTCAAAACCAGCAGGCAAAACGAAAAGAACTTTCGGCAATTTCGCAGGGGATGCTCAAGCTTAAGCATCATGGAGTGTTAGGAGGGCGGACCCTGCAACTTGAAGTTGGGCAAGTTGTTTAGACACGTACGTCATCAGACAAAAGTTGTTTAAGTGTGTGGAAAGTGCGATAAAGGTAACACAATTTGTTCCCAAGCATACCGTAAGCAAATGGTACGTGGATACTCCAGTGGAGTACGTGGCTGCAAGCATTCCATACGCTATTACAACAGGCATCGTTGAAAGAGTGCCGAGTATTTGAGCTTTCTATTTCTTCATTCTGGAAACTGTTTTTCAGAACGCCTTGTATGACTCTTGCGATGTCTAAGCTTGAGCATCCCGTACAAAGTTGCTGAAAGTTCTTTTTTCTTTTGCTCGCTGTTATTTTTCTTTTACCTGCTGTTAGCGGAGTGTTCGCTCTTAAGCGTGTACTGGTTAAACGCGGATCCTATGCACCAGCACCATTACCGATTCAATACCGACAACTTTCGGGACGAATTTTCGATGACACAGACAGTGGGTGAACCTTCTTCAAGTGATTTTACCCTTGTCCAGCCCAAAATAATGTTTCGGACGCGTGCTCAAGTGGAACCATTGGACTTAAAGGAGTGCGTTTTGCGTGTTTTGGCAGGAATAACATATAAGCAGAAAGAAGTACACACAGAAAGAGATCCAGCTGGTTCTGGAAACCATTCTTCGAAGCTAGCTACCTTGCTGAAGGGAAAAAAGAAAGTTATATTCACCTATATTACAGCATGAAGGCAGAAACGAAGCCGACTCAGGTTTTTCAAGAACAAAGCTTTGCTGCGAGAGAAATATGATTTCCGGTCAGAGTCAGGACGAATTTTTCCTTCACTGCGAAGCTTTCTTTCTGAAAAATTCGTGCGCGTTTCCTTTGTAGCGTCATGCTACAAGATTTGTACATGCGTCAATTTTTCGCTTTCATAAACTTTCCTCCACCTTGCAAGCTTCCGCGAAATTAATATTCCATAGCTGTAAAGCGCAGCAGAAAGAAGCACAAAATTAGGAAGAAACAGAACACCGACACAAGTGCTTGTGTCCTTGCTTTTTGCTCCGCTACACTTCATGTCATTTCATTACGATCAACCAACAAGCCCGCATCGCTGTCCTTATAGGCTTCAACAGAATCCCAGTGGCTGCATAACTACCGGCGCACTACCTATGTAACCCGCCACATTCGACACCGCTTCGTAACTCTTCAACGTTCTTGCGTGTATTCATTTCTCCGCGCATATTTTTCTAGCATCGAGGAATGTGACCCCGAAGTTCAACATGACCATCCTGCCGATAATTGGCCTGTGCTCAAGGGGACAAAACACGTGCTCTCAGACAAAGCGCTTAATACCACGAGTCGGCTTGCTGCAAAAATAATCGCAATCATTCCACCGTTTGACCGTGTTTGGCAAGATAGCTCGAGTACAGTCACACATTAGTCGTGACTTCGTTTGAATGTGAGCTCGTTGGTACAAAGTCATCGGTGAAAAACAGCGCCAAATATATACGGACAAGGTAGGAACACAGGACAAGCGATGTCCTATGTTCCCATATTTGAGCTTTTTATTTCTGCATTCTGGAAACCTTTTTTCCAGAACAACTACTAACTACAGCGTCTGACCTTTGTGTTCTACTTTTCTACGTGTTTCTGTATGCTGCTGAGGCATGAGCAATACACTAAAATATAGTGTAAGAAAAAACTCCTCTCGCGGATAAAGGAACATCAGGTGGGACAACGAACGGCATTTTCATGTTGGAACATTAATAAAACACGCAAGTGCAAGCGCTTGTATTGGTTGGATTATTTGTATCCATCTTGCAAGGTGTCTTGCTGTACAACTGCAGTTCTAGACCGTGCATGCCAGTTTTTTATTGTTGTATTTACACCTCTTTACACTTGATCCACACGATTTCAATGCCCAACCTGAAACGCCCTCGGCAATATTTTGCAAGGATTCCCTTCATTTTTCTTTTTTTTATGCCCCTCGTTATTGACTTGTCATGGAGATACGCCCCTGCTATCACCTAGATATGCCTCTATAGGGGCGACGGATGACGAGAAATACCTGGCACTAGTATTCACAAAAATCCTCTTACAGCACATTTTGTCGTAAGATAATATTCTAGTCAATCATGATGCTGGACATAACATTAGTGAAGGCGCATGGTCAATGACAAAGATCACTTAAGAAAGAAATGCTTTGTGAATGTGGGCCTATAGGATAACAGGAAAAGTGCAGTCCTTGCGACACTTTCCAGAAACGGGAAGACTCATCCATCAGCTTCATGGCATAAACTTATTGACTCGCCTTTCGACAGAAAACGCGCATCTTTGCAGACAGTATGTGCGCGGCACCACAATACGTGAGTCTGCTTGCGTAGTCCTTATTTAGTATTTTTTTCTCGGACAACTACGAATGACAGTTGAGGTGAAAGCAATCTTCAGGCTTCTCGCGTTACGGGAAGTGATTCTATACAGCGGAAAATAGCCTCGTTGTAAAAAAAAAAAAAAAATCCTGCTTCCACGTCTCACTACGTCAGCGTATGTTATTTTAATGCCTCAAACAGGAAAAGCTTACTTTTGAGATATTTAAAGCACAGTCGCCTTGAATGGTTGTGCGCTGCACTACTCTTTGCTGAATTGCGAGTTAAGAAGCTTCGTGGCATTTTATTGTTTGTAATAGATCCGAGCCAGCGTTACCGCGTCATTCAATGGAAAAGTCAGTTAGTGTGTGTTTACGGTCGAGCAGAGCATAATAACTTCTCGGCAGACAAAAAAGAAAACATTGAATAGGCTCTGGGGGTGCTCTGATTACAGTCCAAGATACACAATACTTGAGTGGGAATAACACTTTTTGGATATTATTTATAATATAATAATAGTAATATTGATATAACAATAATAAAGCAGCGTGTAAGTCGTCTAAGGCAACAATACGTTTTGATTATAACGCCATATTTCACAAGTTCCCTTTTGATCTTCTATTTCATCTTAGTGAGATATTGATTCACTTGGAAACAACAGTTCCTGTCTTCTGCAGTGTAAACAATGACTTTGCATTTCGCCCTTTCAAGATGTCTTGCAGAGATGAGGTGAAACGCAGCTCTACAAGGTGTATCGAACGCGAATAAAACGTCCGCAACGTCGACCTTCATTAAATTCAGTAACGACTACAGTTTGCGACGACATCAGCGCTGATATCTTCGACCGTAACGTACTCTGCGTCTTGGAAGCGCTAGAAGTGCTCGTCTAGCAGACGTTACATTTTGCAGGAATGCTCAGTAAAGGAAGCGACGCTACGATTTTCATGCGGTGAAAGCCACTCGAGAAATTCAGTCCCAAATTTTCACTTTAAAACGTAATAATCAACTATTATTAAAGAAAAGTTACCTTGCGTCTACCCTGATTCGAGTGGGCAACAGCGTCATTGTGAGTTTTCTTTTTTTTTTATCGAGTAATACACAAGGTTTGTTTCTTGCGCCACATTTTACCGGCTGTACACTGAAATTTTCTCTAGGGCTGACTGCGAATGCGAACACGGGCTGCATGCATCCGCAACGCAACCTGCATAAAAGACACGAAGCGGCCACATGACAAGAGCGTCGACGAGGAGACAAAGAGCGCGCAAGGAAAAGCACTCTTGAGGAAAGTGCCACCTTCTCATAGCCGTTACTTAGGCCTGGGAGGAGAAAACGTTAACGTCGTATTTACCGTAGCAAAATAACACAATTACAACATGTGAGTGTTAAAGTTGACCTAACTTACTGCTTTTCTCTTGCGTGTTCGGACAAATGCATAACAGGCGCGCACTGAAGCTGCTTCTGATTCAGTATCTGTTTCAAGAACCCAAAAGCACTGTCAACCGCTGCCGGAGTACTTGCCCCAGTAACACAGTGCAAAAGCTGCGCCCCTATAGCCTTTCCATCACTGCTGCAGAAAGTTTAATGCTAGTCTAGAGAGAGAGAGAGGGGGGGGTCATAACGAAAAGGCAGAGTGGTTAACCAGGCTCCGCCCTGTAAGCTACCTTGCACTGGGGAAAGGGTGAAGGGGAATTAGAGAAGAGAATTAAAAAAAGAAGTTCACACTTTGCACCGGTACACACACAACCAAGAGTTCATCGCTGAGTCAATTACAAGCAGCCATTGTACGGCTGAATGGTGTGAGAACTCGCTTATGCAGCTGTGCTGTCGGATGCGCCAGTTGCTTAGATTGGCAGACATCCGCTTTTCCCAATTTTTTCAAGACTGCTCGCACGTGGCACAGATGAAAGGATCATTAAAATGGGGACACTCATTCGTTTTGTCCATTCATGGGTACTTCGAGACCAAATATCGCATCCGGCCCGCATGTTCGACGACGTGATCTCGATTAGATCGGCGTACGTTTTAAGCTGACTCTCGCCCCCTTGACGTTGAACGGCTTGCAAAGAACCTATTTGCGGAGTAAACACTGCTGGCAATCAGTCATCCCCTTTCCAAATGCATTGTCGTATAGATAAGTTGCAGTTGCCCTAGCCTATACTTATAACGCGTCGACTGTGTGGTGGCCTTCTTTGCCACTGTTCTCTCTTCGATAATCAACGTGAGACTTTTTTTTTTCTTTATTGCCTGTTTGCAGCACAAACCAAGAACACATTCAAATGCCAAAACATGTCAACCACACTTTGGCTAACATTATATATTAAAATCGCTTCAGCTTGATCAGTTCATCAAGAATAGCCACCCACTCGGGGGGCTCACTCTGGGCACGATATATTGCCCGAATATACGCGACACTTTCGATGAAGTTTATTCTCGTCGGACGGGTATCGACATCCGAGTGTCGCACTGCCATTCTCGTTTTCCACAGACTGTCGAGGCCAAGGAGCATAAACATATTGTACGGAACTCCTCCTTCGTTATCGGTTGGCAAATATCGAATACCAAGAGGTGTGATCGGTAGTTCTTTTTTAAGTGTACGTTGTAAGATATCCCAATGAAATGTTGGGTCCCAGCAATCGATGAAAACGTGTTCAATGGTCTCTGGCTTTTTACAAAGTAAGCAGTTTACTGTCCATGGCACATATATTCCTTTTTCGTCTAACCATGTTTTTACGGGTAGCGTGTTTGTGTGTAGCTTAAAGAAAAACGTTTTTTGAGAGGGTCTAACTGGCATTTTTTTCACCCGTTTCAGTACATCATCTCCTTGGCCTCCCCAGTTTACAGACCTGTATAATGGTATTGGCAACATTGTATCAACTAAGTCTTTATACAGTGTTTTTCTTGTCACAGAGCACAGATATTCCATGGAAAACCGCACACTCAACATACGAAGTGAATCAACCACTTCGCGCAGATATCCCCTAATACTTCCTCCCTTCACATCACTGGTCGTTACAACATATTGCGGCAGTGCTTTTCCCAAACGAACTTGAATTACTGTGCGTAGAAAATCATTTCTCTGATCCCGAAAAAAAAGAAAACGCGACACAATTTGTCTGATAAACAAATGCGACAGACCTAGCCCACCACTTCGAGCTGAACGAAACAAATTGGTTCTGCTTATCCTCTCCAATGTGCCTTAAATAGACTGGATGGCAGGCCATTTACGGAAGCGAAGATCTTGGGAGCCTGGCCTCACAGTTCATTAGCCCAGAAAGCAGTTCGAGCGCTTTTTCACTACCTGAGGGCAACAGACTTGAGCGCCTGACTATAGTCATCCTACACCTAAGTTCTCTCTCTCTCTCTCTTTCACTCCCCATTCCCCTCCCCACGTGTAGGGTAGCAAACTGGACTCACTCTGGTTAACCTCCCTGCCTTTCCTTCTTCCCTTCTCTCGCTCTCTGTGTGTGTGTGTGGTGGCCGCGCATTCGAGGCATCGTTACAGTCACCAGACGTCTTGTTCAGTTGGAGCGCATAACTATAAGACAATTGAGTCCAAGCTGATATCAACTCATATCAGATATTTCCTGCGAACCAACTGAATTCGTAAACCAGGCAAACAATAGTCGGTAACTGCAAAGGCAGCGGATACTGCGGCATGCATTAATGCGTGTAAGTGTTCGAATATCATTGGTGACTTAGGTGCGGCTTTACGGTTTCGGAACACGTTAGACGCGGCCAATACCTTTCTTATGACTTTCGACGCGCGTATAATGACTTTAGCGCTTTAGGACACGACGATACGTCACGGCACGCAGCTTGGGCTCGTCCCATGGACGGTGGGAGCTGTCGCAATAGTAGCGAAAGCGGCTCGTTCAACCGCGGTGCGCCCATTCTGTTGGCGTTCGCTGTCGACTCCGCCGTTTTGTATTCAGCTGCATGGCTCCCGTCTTATCGTCCTCACCAGGCCGTGGCTGGCCCACTCGCTTTGGCTTGTGCGGCTCACTGCCCGCGTTCGACGTCTATTTTGTTTGCCCGTTTGTGGGCGTTTGCCTACAACGGGGACCGCTCAATGCTGGCGCCTATATATGTCCTAGTCTTAGGCGGTTGTCCTGCCGCTCATTCTAGCTGAAGCCTTTCCACATCAGCGGCCCTCGCGCGCTTCTAGGTCGCCTGACAAACTTGCCGCTCAAAGCGGGCTTTCATGGGCATTTGCCTCCATTCTTTCACAGCGGCACCAACGAGACGAGACAAGACGCTCAAAGGGTTCCACTGGCTGCCAGGTTTACGTCAATGTGACTGCTGTTTTTTGCTCGAGGAAAAATCTCGGTGTAAGGACAATCATCAAGTGGCATAAGAAATAAAATAATTAATTAAAGGTGAACCGCATGTCTCGTACCCTTCATCGTATTTAGTCATATGTGTTTTCAACGGGAATACACATGTCTTTGTACACGATGCCACGCAGGGACATATGAGTGGACTATGGGCGTATGGCTCAACTATCTATATATTTATGTGTAGTAGAACCTCATTGACACGTTCCCGTTACGTACGTGTTTTCCCGGCGCCAACATTCGCAAACGAGAGCACAAAAAAACGACCCAATTGAGTTACGCTCATTTTTGAACGGTTTATACGGTCCCGGAAAACACGATTTTTCGGCACTAACGTTAAGTACATCGCTAAACTGCGATCATATGATAAGTTTAGTGGCCGCTAGATCCAATTTAAGCAAGAAAATGCGCGAGGCGCGCGCGATGAGAAGAGTATATAGTCTGCCCGCCGCGGCAGTTTCACCGCAGTACTCGCCCGCCCGTCTCACGTGAAAACGACGGCGCTCACTCAGTTTCTCACTTCGGTACCAGCAAATGCTTCTTCAGAATCGTCGCACGCGGTATTCGCACCGATTACCGCCAATCCCACTGGGATAAGCATATTCGCCTATCCGTTTCACAGTGCGTGGGGTCGTCGGAAGCGTAGCGCGCACATTTAATAGGGGATAACCTAAACCCGCTGCCGTCCCCTGCTGCAGACTGCGGTCGTATACGTTTCCTCGCGGCTAGATTCCATGTGAACAAGAAAAGGCGCGAGGCGAACGCGATTGAGAACAGCATATAGCCGCCCGTCTCACGTGGAAACGACTGTGCGCTCAGTTTCTTATCCCGGTACCAGCAGGTCACCACCCCGGTTGTCGCACGCCGCATTCACGGCTATCGTCGCGAAACTAATTGCGATGAGCATCTTCACCTATCTGTTGTCCTCCTGGAGATTCATTTGAGGCCTACTGCAAATATTTATACAAGTTTAATAAACATAGAACATCGACAAGAAAGAAATCGTGCATGTATAGCATATTGTGAAAACTGTATTAAATCATTAACACCGCCAATTCTTGTTTCTTTTTCCACGCAGATATGAAAGCCACTTGAGCATTCTTACGTGATTTCAATGCAAAAGCGTGAGGACTAGTCTCAGTTGTCACCTCAAATTAAAACTTCACCGTAATCCACTTGGCTCTAATTTGTACCAACCTTAATCCACGATAATCCACTTTAATCCACCTTAATTCACTTTAACCCAATTTTCGGAGCGGGCCAGGTTGGTATTTTTGGGCGTGGGTCACGGCGTACGGCCGACACCGTGGCTGTTCACTTTGGGATGTCGCAGTGCGAGCCTCAGCAAGTCCAGCGCCAGTGAACGTTACGTCATCATTCGATCCCGTGAGCTTTCTTCCCATCTGATGTTAACGCCGGACGCAGGATTTTTTCATTCATGGGGCGTATAAAGCTTTTGCCTTTGAAAAAAAAAAAACATCTGGACAAATAACGAAAGTGACAGTAACCTAAAGGAACAGACAACTGCTCAGAACATGAATCGAGACAACCCTGCTGATGGAATGAGTCCCTGTCGTAGTGGCTAAAACGAGCCATTTTTCTTTTTTTCATTAAACGTGGATTTATATTTTTAATTCGTGACTAAAAGTCGCGAAGAATTACCTTTGGCGCCCCACGTGGCAAAAACATGAAGCTTCATAAGTGGTCCACCACGGGACCTTCTACAGTGTACGCGGTTACTGTTTCTTCTTATTAGTATTAAAATGCAGTATACTTTTTATTATTATAAGCTTTTCCTGACTGACAATGTGCCGATAAATCTACGTTTGGAGTGAGCAGAAAAGTGGCGCTGCCTTCGCCTTCGTATTCGGTGTGTTGGCTTGGCTCGTCTATCGACAGAACGACGACGACGGGGGCCAGCAATCCATGACATTTATTTATTTCAGAACACTGCAGGCCATTGCTTGGCCCAAGCAGCCGTGTATAGGCGTGTACTTGGGGGGAAAATGCGCTACAAATATAAGAAATGCCTGTACAGTGACGTGAAATTATTGCGCCACCTTCTTATTTTCAAAAGTGGTTGGAAAAGCCAAAATGTAGGTGGTTGACCACAGTTGTACTCACTCCTGTGAAAGCAGAAAGATGGGTGGCTTTCACAACTTGCGAGGCGGGCTATCGACATCGCTATCACTTCTCAGCGTTGTTCGACGAGGGACTCTTACTTTTTGAGAGGCTGCTCAGAAAAAAATTCTACGTACTAAATATCCATGCGCTTTTGGAAGTAACCGCTGCAGGTGTAAACACTACCGAGGGTGTGCCTTGCGTTGCGCCATAAAGAACTACGTCCTTATAAATCGGTTGTCAGTCCCTTTAAGTATCCTTGCGTGATTTTAATGCGAAAGCGTTAGGACTTCTCTAAACTATCACCTTAAACTAAAACTCCACCTTAATCCACCTTGCTCTTATTTGTACCAACATTAATCCACCTTAATTCACTTTAATCCGCCTTAATCTATTTGGATTCACCCTAATCTAATTTTGGGGGTTGGTCACGGCGTCCGTCCGATGCCGTGAATGGTTACCGTGGGATTTGCAGTGCGAGCCGCAGCAGGTCCTGCGCCAGGAACGTATCATTATCACTTGGTCACGTGGGTTTTCCTGCCAGCCGATGTTAACGCCACACGCTCGTCGGATTTTCCGCTTCATGGGGCAAATAAGGCTTTCGCCTTAAACGTTCACCAAGAGCACTCCAGGCAATAGTTAATAAGGTCGCACGAATAAAAAGTATACCTGGATTTAAAGCTAAGCTAATGAGCGCAGAAGAGAACCTCCAAAAGTCTTTAACTTTCGATAGTTCAACTTATCTAGCTCGTCGCATAAGTATCATTGGGAAGATAACGCTAGACCAGACCTGTGCAAGTAATATATTGCCAACGTAGTAAGAGGTCAATCCTTTTCCAAATTTTCCAATCCTGTTCCAGGAGCCCCATAATAAAGCGCAGCACTCGAAACTTTTGTACAGCGTGGATAAAAAAAAAACATTTTGCGGAAACCACCGACGATCATTGTCAATGTAGGTGAACAGCGGCACGCATCTAGGAAGCTATTCGTATCGTTTAAAGATATCATGCATCTGAAGGCATATGTCTGCTGCAATGAGAACATTTAGGCAGCGTCTGCTGTTTCATTGCGTAATTTCACAGAGAACGTAGCCGTTAACCAGCACGCCTGCAGTGGTAGCTAGTGCAGATGGCTACGCGTATAAGCCGATTTGTCATATGGTTGCTGTCCCTAGCAGTGCGAGCGCCAGCCTGGAAAACGACTGTCAGACTCTTCTCTCGCAAGCGCCACTGGGGAAGAGGGTGCCGGGATGAGAGGAGGGCTGTCCATCCAGACTGCGCCGCCACGGTAGTTCAAGCTCCACAGAGGCGCTGAGCCGGGCTTCCTGCAGGGAAGCGAAAATAGCGCCGCTCTACCTATGCACCCTCCCCAATCTCTCTCTCTCGCTCTCTCTTTAAAAGCTCCAAGAATTACGCGCTACGCCAAATGCATATCAAAGAGAGCTTCAACAGTTGCCGTTCGGCGACGGACCCAACCCGTAACTGGACTGCACGAGAGTCGTACCCGATCGCATCGGCGCCTTTTAATCGACGGTGAAAGTCAAACCACCACCAGCCACCACGCAATCGGCGAAAAAAGCCAAAGAAGGATGCAGGTGTTTGGGCATGTGACGGGTGAGAAAAGACAAACTCAGATGGGAAGCCATGACGCGCAGCACCTACGAAGCAATAACGGCGACAGAAACGTTCAGCATTAGCGCTTGGGCTCCTCGGATAGTGCTGCAGCCGTCCGCTTGGCGCTAGACACGCTGGCGCGATGGAGCACACAAGGCAACTCCTTCTGGACGAAAGGAAACAGTGCCCTGGCAGCTACCAGGCGTCTCACGACGCTGGCGTTGTGAGCAGCGCCGCTAGAGGCTTGATAGGTGTTGCACGTCGATGGGGCACGAAATGAGACTGACGCCAATGCATTGCCTGTAGAGCCGGCGCCTGCAGGGGAGTGCTAAACGTTACCTCGACGTTCGGTGGCCGTTCCGCTCAGACCAGCGCGTACACGCAGCTGTTCAGTGGGAACGCTGGTGCGCTCATAGTGCGCGCGCGCGCAGCGACCCTAGCAGCGGCAGAAGGCAGAACGTCGCCCTGCATGACGTCACCACCGAGCCGATTGAGCGGGGCACTGACGGTGCGCGCACTTCACTTCGTCAGTTTTCTTCGGCAAAGCGGCAATGATTTCGGCAGAGCGCAATCCGCGTCTCTGGAGAGCTTCCGGCCTTCGAGTAGCGTGCCCCGCCCGAGCCGTCGACAGCGGGACGGCAGCGGTGGCATGTGCCTCGAGCGTGCGTACGATTGTCAATACAATATTAGTTGCATGTATAGCAGGGCACACACACACACACGCACACACACATATATATACATATATATATATATATATATATATATATATATATATATATACATATATATATATATATATATATATATATATATTGGTAGATCATCGCACGCGAAATGCGAAGGTTGTGGGTTCGGTTCCCACCTGCGGCAAGTTGTTTTTTCATCCACTTTAATTTCCATTAATTCTTCGTTTCTTTATTTCATTTATTAAGCACAAGTAATTTCCCCTATGTTGTCCTTGGTGTCAATGTTTGTTGGCTTCTTATGATATGACTAATAAAATCGGGACCCTCGGTTAACCCCCTTTCTTCTCGTTTATGTATATATATATATATACGTTTCCAATCAGCTGTATAAAATATCTTCTAGATGTGAAAATGCAGAAAACCGTATGCGACGATCCAACCTGCTCTTCTTTGGAATAGCAGATGAGGCTAAGGAAAACTGGGCAGCTTCAGAAAAAATAGTGATACAATTTTGCTCCGAAAAATTGGGTACGGAATTCACGACTGCGCAGTTTGAGAGGGTGCACCGATTAGGGAAGTTTGCGGAAGGCAGGGTGAGGCCTATTATTGCGAAAATGACGTTTTTCAAAGACAAAGGCCGTATCTTGTCTTCTGCGCGCAAACTGAAAGGGTCTGGTTTTTCAATACGCGAGGATTTTTCGCCAGCTACCCGGCAGGCAAGAAAGCAGCTAATTGCTTTTGCGAAAACTGAAGCAAAGCCATTTACGTTGTCAACCGATCGACTACGAATTGGGGACGCCATTTATATGTTTGATAGCACTCGGAATACAGTTGTTCCTTGTGTTAAATAGCAGCAAACCACACTGCATCACGTGAACTGCAGGAAGTCAAAGCCACCTGTCATCGCACCATCATTATCAATATCTTTCACAAATATGCGAAGTCTGTTGCCTAAACGCGACGATATTGCCTCATTTCTTGATGACTGCAGTTCAGATATTCTTGTTCTTACTGAAACATGGCTACACTCTGAAATAACAGATAATGAAATATTTCCACAGGATAGCACATATAACATTTTAAGGTGTGATCGGACCGAAAAGAGAGGTGGTGGCGTACTCCTTGGTATCAAAACAACAGTTACCTCACAAGTTATTAATGTAGATTCCAGTATTGAGATAGTATGGGCTGAATGTCAAACCTACAGAAACAAGCTACTGATAGGATGTTGTTATTGTCCTCCCGATGCAAACCAGTACTTTCTTGTCGAACTGCGCAATAGTATTTCTAAAGCCCTTGAGCTCTGTCAGGCTGATATCGTCTATGTTTTTGGCGACTTTAATTTTCCATTGATCGACTGGAATAACCTATCATCCTCTTGTCATACATCAATGGAGTTCATTTCCTTAATGTTAGATTTCAATTTATTCCAAATAATTACCCAGCCCACCCGTGGCACTAACATTTTAGATTTAGTTTTCACTAACACCCCTGAAACAATTGGTGAAGTTGTTTGCTTAGACGGTTTCAGTGATCACAAGCTACTACAACCTACTCTTAACATTCCCTTGAAATATACAGGCGTCTCAAACAAAACCATCCGTGATTACAACAGGGGAGACTATGGCAATATTAACAAAGAACTTGATACTTTTCTTTCTGGCACCTTTTTAGCTTCGTTTTCTGCTCGGTCAGTCAACGAAAACTGGCTTCTGTTTAAAGAAAAGCTGTGTGCTTTAGTGGAAACGTATATCCCCCAAATAAGAATAACAGGCGATAGACAGAACCCTTGGTTCACCAAGCACCTTCGACGGCTCAGAAACAAGAAGAAAAAGGCTATACGCAACTGCAAAGCGTACAAACTCACCCGTGGTATGGGATAAATATAGCTCATTTTTGAAAGTTTACTGTTCGTCTTTAAAAGAGGCTAAAGAAAAATACTTCTCTCAAGATCTACCTTCACTACTTAAAAACAACCCCCGAAAATTCTGGCAGGTGATTTCACCCAATAGTGGCTCACATCACATTTCACTAAGTGATCGGAATCAAGCTCCAATCAGTGAGAAGGAATGCCCAGTCGTCTTTAATGAATTTTTTTCATCCATATTCACAGTAGAAGACCATTCTAATCTGCCGGAAGTCACTGATCTAGATTACCAGCACATGCAATCCATCGATATAACAGAGGATGGTATCACAGGTCTCATAAATAACCTTAAGTTGACTACTTCTTCGGGTGCCGATAATATTAAGTCAAAAATTTTAAAGAATACAGTCACGTTATCTAGCAAATTTTTATGCAATATTTTCCGCCAGTCGTTGTCATCAGGCCAGCTTCCCTTAGACTGGAAAATCGCGAAAGTGATACCAGTCCACAAAAATGGTAGCAAGAATTCCCCAGAAAACTATCGGCCGATATCATTGACAAGTATTTGCTGCAAAATGCTTGAACATATCATTGCATCTCACATATATCATCATTTGGAATGAAATAATTTTTTCTTTATTAACCAACATGGGTTTAGGAAAGGTTTGTCATGTGAGACGCAGTTACTAGAATTCACTACAGACTTGCATTTTAACATGGACCATAATCTTCAAACAGATTGCTTTTTTCTCGACTTCTCCAAAGCCTTCGACCGTGTGGCTCACTGCCGTTTAATTTCCAAGTTATCCGTTCTCAAATTAGACTGCTTAACGCTCTCCTGGATTCGTAACTTCCTAACAAATCTTCAGCAATTTACAGTCGTTAATAATTTTACGTCACCCCTTGCATATGTCAGTTCTGGTGTACCGCAGGGTAGCGTACTAGGACCCTTGCTTTTTCTTATTTACATCAATGATCTGCCCAATAACATCTCATCCTGCATGCGTGTTTTCGCCGATGATTGTATATTATATCGACCAATTCGCAGCCTTGATGACCATCACATTCTTCAAGAGGACCTTCATCGCGTTACCAAATGGTGTGAAGACTGGCAAATGAAACTTAACTCATCTAAATGCCAACTAATGACATTCACGCGAAAAATATCAACTCATAGGTTTTCCTATTATATGAACTCAAATATAATATCTCAGGCATCAGCATATAAATATCTAGGCGTAAATCTTACACCGAGCCTTTCCTGGGCCTTTCACATTGCAACCATATGCGCAGACGCTTCCAAATCTCTTGGGTATATTCGCCGCAACTTGCGTAATAGCCCGTCTAACATCTGTAAATTAGCATTCGTATCATTTGTACGCCCTCAGCTCGAGTTCGCGTCCCCTATATGGTCTCCCTACCATGAATACCTAATCCACATGATAGAAGCCATCCAAAACCGAGCTAGTCGATTTATTTCCCGAAATTACAGCTACCAGTCAAGCATTACTCAAATAAAACTCGACCTTTCCCTTCAATCACTGAGTAGCCGACGTGACATAGCACTCCTGTCCTTGCTCTATAGATAAGTTCACCAAATCAAGCCACCAAACTTGCCACTGGAACGCGCGTCTTGCACATCACGACGACTTTATAATGATTTAAGTCTCACTCGCATTTATGGCAACACTAACGCATTTAACTTCTCGGCTTTACCACGAGCGATTCGGTTATGGAATTCGCTTCCTAATAGCACTGTCGCTCAAATGAGCAATGATAAATTTAGACAACTACTGAACCTACAGTCTTCATCATAACAAATATCTTCATCTGTACATATGTCATGTCATATAATACGTGACTTTCTTTTTCTTGTTATTGTGGTTTCAATTTTGTTTGCTTTATGTACTCGCGCTATGTACGTTATTTTGCGCAAGTGTTACATCGCCTTTTATGTTAGGGTGAAATGTACTTTTCATTCCTTTCCCGATAACTCTTTGTATTGATTTAGCGTTTTTTTACCACGGTTTTGGAAGCATGTGATCATTACAAACATTTTTAGCTCTCACATTTTTAGCGCTCATATATCTGTTTTCTCTTGTCATTTGTTCAATGACACCCCCCGTACTCAATGCTCCCCTTGGGGCCTGTAAGGTACTTTGAAATAAATAAATAAATATACATACGTCTCAGGCAGAGTCGGGACAAAGAAAGTAAACAAAAATAACATGGTCATATGGTTTGCTACCCTAGGCTGGTGGACAGACACGTATGTCAGGTCAATGTACAGGCTGAACACATTGCGTGAATAGCGCGAAAGCCTGAACAAGGAGGGAAAATAGCACAGGAGCAGCACTAATGACTCATGGTTGATTGAAGATAAAATCAAGCACAAAATGCATTCACACAAGACATCATCGTCATCAGCAGCAGCCTACGTTTTTTTAATGTCCACTGCGTGACGACGGACGAAAGAGCAAGCCACGAACATTTATGAGCGCGAGAAATGTATGCCCCAAACTCCCTATTTCAATCTCCTCTGTAATAGAAAACTAGGAATAATAACCGTAACAGAAAATTGGTGGTATTAAGAGCAAAATATATGTTTTCTCCCGTGGGCCACCTGAACGTATAAACGAAATTCCATTTTTACTGAGCAGTGTATTGCACGTGGAATCGAAAATATGACCCACGTCAAGGAGGACGTCGTTTCCAATTACGTACAACCTGCTTCCGTTGTGGGAGCTCTTTTGTAATCACGGTATTTCTATCCCGGCGCGCCGACCGACGCTTTAAATCTGAGAGCTCTTGGTTAGCCATCCTTGCATTTAGGCGGCACGATAAAAAGATTGTTATTTGTTTCGTTGATAAAGGGCATTTTTCTCACCTGCCTACAATATTTATAGACAAATTGTTAGTATAATATGACCGGCAATTCTGCACCTATGTTTATATGTGTGCCTACGAGTGTGCTTCCCGAATCGTGCGCTGTTCTTGCTGATGTTTTGCGAGTTCATCATACAGGTACATTGTAATGAAGCGATGTATATTTCACGCAGAGTTTACCGTTTTTGCTAGAAGCGCATGCCTACCATCTTTTGGTCGATCGGAGAAAGGTTTACGTTTAGGTACACGCAAACAAAATCGTGATGGTGAGGAGTTTGGTGCAATTCTGGCTGGCATGAAGAGATCCTACTTCGACTGCTGAGTAAAGAGCTTGGAGTCCAAATAGTGGAATGCATTCTAAAGGCGCCTCTGCAACAAGACGCCACTTTGAGTGGACAAAAAAAAAGCTACGGAAAGGACACCTTAAAAACAGGCTGTGTGTGAACACTTTATGTGTGCGAAATTTTGAAAAACACAACGTAGCGAATCACAATTGAGCGAATCACAAAGCGTCGCTAGGCCTTTTGTGCGCGGGTGTCGACCTTCCCATCGAGTTCTCAATCACTATGCTCAGCCTGTACTAAAGAGTGCCAAGTGTGCGAGGTCAGGTACGGAAACGTTCGGGTGAAGTGACCGAAGAAGTGAAATATGGGTATTCATGTTTACATACTCGCTACTGGTGGTGGTGGCGGTGGTGGTGATATGAGCACACTTTTCGAAGCGAGGTGGTGGCACATACAAGAAACCTTTTTAAAGCTCTCTCATGTCATTGAAACCCTTTAATGTCTTTATATGTCAAGGTACATTATTCACGGTATAGAGCTCGTTCAATGCGTGTCTTCCATTGCTTAGCGCCACCACTTTTCGATGCGTCTTTCACGATTCATATATTAATCGTCATCTATCGAGCGCCTTCACTCAGTACCTGTGAACGCCCAGGGTTTAGACAAGTGGCATAACCTGCAGTCGAGGAAAGGTAGTGGAAGCCCTGTCGTCCGCGAGTAACGTAGGCAAGGGCGAAATGTAGCGTGAGGCTGCTGCAACAACTCATGAACTTAATTAGCTCCATGATTACGAGGCCGTACCAGCGCTAATTGCGCTGAAAAGAAAGAGACGAGATGCAGTTTGGGCTCTCAGTTGTTTTGTATACCAAAGAAATTAGCGACCGAGCCGGCTATTGAGGGACACGGCGTGATACTTTGGCGGCCTGATGCATTGATTTTACCTCTTACCTGTAGGTTTAGTTCTTTCGATATAAGTTTGTTCTGAAGGTTCAGAAAGTACCTAGTCTCGCTAAAGCATAAAATGAAAGATGACTTCTCCACCACCCTTGGCTAGTCGCGGCATTTCCGAATGCCTGCATTGATTCTACATTGGAATGTTAGAGAGTCGTGCATGAGACAACTGCAGCATCGGGGAGTCAATTAGTTATGTCTTTTCTGAGCGCCCTGTCTCTACAATGTACCTAGGAAAGAATGCTAGACTCCAATGAACAGACCGGACATTCGTCTTTTTGTTGGAGGAGAAAATCTTAAGACGCTGACTCAAGCCGTCTTCAACAGAGGTTGCCTTAAACGCGTTGCTCCGCTTCCCAGGGATGAAGCGATCTTGTGACAGAGTTAGAGTGCTCGCGTGGTGTTGCGCAATATGTGCTCACATTTTCTTTTCTCTCTCTTATCTCTTCTTCATTTAGTGCGGGGCTCCTTTTATCAAATAGAATCCCCTTTACTCCCTTTTCCAGCATGGGGTAGCCAGCCAGTTCTACATTTACTCTTTATTTTTTTTTGTTCACTGAAACAAAATAGAAAAAGAAATACATGCTAATTCAGCAAATGTTTTGATAGTTTTAAGAAGTTATGAGCCCTACCTTTTTTTCGTTTCGTGATTAATGGGTGACAGAGTATGCACGGAGCCTTAAGAAAAAAAATGTGACCACACGGAGCTATCGCCATCATTGCTGGTGCAGGTAGAAGATAGGTGTCATATGTGGACACAATTAGCGCTTTAACAAGCCCCGTTGTAGGCTTCAGGGGTGAAATTCAAGGAGCTCTTCCTTCGTAGGCTATCTGTGCTGCTCACAAGCTGCTTGCGCTAATATTACTTCGGAGCGTAGGGTAGCCAACCGGACTCTTGAGAGTTTAACATCCCTGCCTTCCGTTTATCTCACTTTATAACTCAGTTGATAACATTCCTTTGAAAAGAGAGAGTTGTACGCACGACTTAGGAATACTGATTCCCTTCCGACTAACATTCGGTGAACATGTTTCAAGCATTGTTATTGCGTGCTACAAAAAATTATGTCTCGCATAAAGAATCACAAAAAAACTTCACGATTGTCAACTGCGTTGTTCTCTTGTCTTCTTTGTTTGTCTACTCGAAGGTAACGCTTAGCTGTGTTCTATGGAACTGTAGTAAGTTGACCAATGTGGCAAAAATTGAATGTGTTCAGCGACTTCTTATTCGTATCCTGTACGACTGATTTCTGGGACGCCGTCTATTTCGCGCCTTTGAGTGTGTACTGCGCATGGTTAACATTAGACCCCTCGAAACGAGGCAGAAATATCGCGATTACTTAATCTTGTATAAACTAATTCACAACCACTTCTGTCCGTGGTTACAGTCGGCTGTGACGTTCTGCGTGCCTCGCCCAAACTTGGGTATTCCCAGCATTTCTATTCAGCTTGTACGTGTAACTCCATAACACGTTTTGTAACACAACAAATTCGTGATGTCAGCACGTGCTTCATACAAATTGAATTCCATACTATCGCGTTCCATCATCATCATCAGCCTGGTTACGCCCACCGCAGGGCAAAGGCCTCTCCCATACTTCTCCAACTACCCCCGTCATGTACTAATTGTGGCCATGTCGTCCCTGCAAACTTCTTAATCTCATCCGCCCACCTAACCTTCTGCCGCCCCCTGCTATGCTTCCCGTCCCTTGGAGTCCAGTCTGTAACCCTTACTGACCATCGGTTATCTTCCCTCCTCATTACATGTCCTGCCCATGCCCATTTCTTTTTCTTGATTTCAACTAAGATGTCATTAACGCGCGTTTGTTCCCTCACCCAATCTGCTCTTTTCTTATCCCTTAATGTTACACCTATCATTCTTCTTTCCATAGCTCGTTGCGTCGTCCTCAACTTAAATAGAACCCTTTTCGTAAGCCTCCAGGTTTCTGCCCCGTACGCGAGTACATCGCGTTTCACACGTAACTAAATTAATTAAAAAGAACTCAGTGATTTTATGCGCCAAAGTCACCATCTCGGGCCAAATTAGCAAAGCTTTTCATTCCTAAGCATTCTTTGGCATTGGCTGATCCCATTCGGTAATATGTTCAGCATCAAGATTGGCTAGAATTGGCTCTTACCAAAAAGGTTAGCTCAAGATATTTTTGCGATTACATACCCTGATAATGAGGCACCCAATGCGCTGTACGCGATCGTTTTTTTTTTTCATTTCCTTCCCATTGAATTGCAATCATCCGGACGGAGATCGAGGCCGCGGCTTAGAGCTCGGCAGCACAACGCCAAGGCCACGGGGCTACCACGCGGGTGCTTTTCAGATATATGGGAATGGATCAATTGGAATGTACCCGGAGTCGAAGGCTTCAATCAGAGTTATCCAAGAGCCATGCTTATGTCGCCCAACCATGTCAGCTATACACCTGTATTTTGTGAACGCCACCAGCTCTTGATGACCCATTCTTGGCGATGTTCCTTTTCCCCCAATACATGGCCTCCAGATAGCGCAAGTATGGGCACACGTGGTCACCACCCTTTACGCTAACGCCGGCATCGAGGCGCACGAGCGCGCACGCACGCACGCACGCACGCACGCACACACACACACACATATATATATATATATATAGACCGATCAGGGAAGTGCGCAGCAGGTGAGTGGTGCCCCTCACAGCGAAGGTGTACGCACGAGCGTTCAGCCAATCAGCTCACCTGATTCACCCGCTCATCCACCTAATTGTTTGCTATATCCACCGCCATTACTCATCCTAGCCAGGCACTAGCTGCCCAGTCGCCACTCTCCTCCCAATGGCTGTGATGTAATGGATGGGATCAGTGCGACATCGCGAAGACGAAGAAGTTGCGAAGAACAGCGCACTTCCTGCCGGTTCAGTAAGTTCCTTGTCCTCCTGCTGTAGTGCTACTGAAGCCAGCCATGGACCCACGTGCCCGTTGTTTCTCAACCTCTGCGGGACCGCAGATGCTTACCTGCAAGCAATAAACTCCGCGCTATTAGTGGGGTGAATCTAGCCACTGAGCTATCGGGGGTCTACTATCTGGGCTACCGTGTGCAACTTCTCGCGCAGCCGGGCAGCGGGGTCGGGGGCTTGCGAAAAGTTGCCTTGGACGGGAGAGATTAAGGGATGATCAGAGTCCCGGGCCAGCATTACAACGTGTGCTTTCTTTGAAGCAAGGCAGCAATTAATTGGGATCGGCCCTTGGAGAGAGTTAGAGGGAGAGGTAAAAGCGTTTAATGGCATATGCAGAGGTTAACTTCGTAACATGCATGCCATGCTACTCCAAGTTAGATGGTCAACGATGAAAGAAAAGGAGGGAGATAAACCCAACAGCAACGCGCACACTCTGTTTATTTTATTTAAGTGCCCTAAATACTGTACATGGCATTACATAGAGGGAGCGAGGAAAGGCGGGGGTGGGGGTGGGGGTGGGGGGCGAGGAGAGAAATTGTTATGCAGTGCAAAACGAGCATAAAAAGAAAACAAGAACAGGTGAAAGAAAAATTTGAATTAACGTAATAAACGCAGTGGTTCCAGTATAATAAATGGTGATACAATCTTATGATATGGAAGTCCAACGACACATTAAAACGTACTCGAGTGAAACGGGATAGGAAAGAAAGGGAGGTTTTAAGGTTAAAAAAACACATAACAAATCATTAAAGACAGAGCTGTTATTCATGGAGAAGATATTGCAAAAGTTCCCTTTGAAAAATAGCCGCTTCAGTGTAAGCGACCATATTTCCTGGTGAAGCATTTACCCCTCGTTGGTGTATTGCACTAAGGGTGGGATGTTACGTTGTCGAGGTAGATTACGCATTGATATTTTAATGTTCGAGAGAACACAGGTTGCATTCGTGTTCATGATCACGTCGGCACGAAATATGATGGGCTGTCTTAATGCTATTGGTCGCAAGTATTGTCTTGCCATATGCATTATATAGAATTAAAGAATATTAAACACGAATATTTGCGTTGAGTGTTAAGGTCGGGAGTGCTGATGCTGCGTTTTGACAATGATGCGCTCATATTCGGTGAATATAAAGAAAGTAGGAACCTTGCCGCGCCATATTTTGTACTGACTCGATTCGACTCTGTAAAGTAATGGTACTTGCATGCCATATTATTGATGCATATTCTACCAAACACCCGATACGATATCTCTGAGCGCGAAGCTTTGTTTCCATTTTCGCAGCATACAAACACCGTTTTATTATACCCAACTTCTTAAGTGAATGACTTATTATGCATTCAATCTGTATATCTCAAGTTGGATACGCAGCTAAATGAACACCTGGGTACTCGAAACATTGCACTCTCTTTATAACTGTGTTGTTGATTTGGTAAACATTTAGAGGTGCATTAAGCAGCGTAGAAAATATCATATGCTTTGCTTTTGATACGTTAATATTCATGTCATATTCGTCGTGACTTACTGAGTTGCTATAAGACCGTGTGTAAGCTGTAGTTGTATTCTACGAAGTTACTACAGTGAAGCTGTATATAGCTAGCCAATTCATCTATGCGTATGTCGCTTGTACGCTTGAAAACTCCTCCGGTGCAACCCCATGAGCATGCGCGAAAAAAAAAAAGAGAGAAAGACAGGCGCAGGATTGGTTGCGCCATTAGTAATGTCGTTGGTCTCCCTCACAGCCGAGCGCGCGCGCAGCAATCTCTCCCGCTCCGCAATGGGTAGGCCACGCGTCATACCTACTCCTTAGGAGCAGGCAGCTTTCGATCAGCAAGGCCGGGAGCAGAACCAGGAACGAAGCCGTCTATGCCGTGCCGATGCTGTAGCCCGGGCACAAGAGTAGGATTGTGCAGCCGAGCGCAAGCAGCAACTGCGTACCCAGGGTCCGGCTGCTTACCAAGCCGTCGTTTAATGAACCGTCAGAATTACCCCGCGATAAACACCGGGGCCGCGCGTTTCAGTTTCGCTGGTTAACCATCTGTGCGGAGTGCTTGAGTGGTGATATTTGTCTGTCCGTAAATGACACGGTCCTTGGCAAATAGTCCCCTCCTATGACGTATGTTCATTGTTATACTACTATTATATATAATATAAATGAGAAAAAGAGCAGCGAGTCTAGAACCAACATCAATGGAACTCCAGAGATTACTTGCGTGTTTTCAGGCGCATGATATTTAATGACAACTCACTGCGATCGATTATTACAAGTTTCACTAATATAACAGGTTGTGCTCATATCTTAGTTATTGTTGTGCCTGGCGGTCCTTCAGAGCGGGGATGCCCCACCAGCTACATGCAGTTGTCACGGTTGATGTTCACGCCTCATCATTCCCTTGGCTTCAAGACATCAATGACGCCCTCTTGACCGTCACGAAGAGGCCACTAATCGTTGACAAGGTCATTGACAGGGTAATCTTTGTGAACTCCCGGGGAAAAGCGTTCGCGAAAGGTGGTTGCCTCCTATTGTGTCGCGTTGCAGACAGCTGCGCCACCACGTTGGAGTACGCGAGCAGCACATAAAAGACCAATGCACAACGTATCCGAGGAGGACGATGAAGACAGGTGCACGACGTATCCGAGGAGCCCGATGAATAAAGGTGCGCAACGTACCCAAGCCGCACGTGGAAGACAAGTGAGGGGAGATAGAGGTGGCGAACGATTTGGCGTTTGTGATTGGCCAGTGAATTCCCTCAGCGAGGGAAAGAGGGAAGAAAATGGCATAAGAAGCGGATCCAGATGGCTTTCGGAGGAGACGCTCGGACATGCAGAAAGAAAGGCTCGGACATGCAAAGACGCTACCATAGTGTGCTCCGATAGTTGGAGCAGTGTAGTCAAACTTCATCATGTACTTTTTTTTAATATAATTCTTTTTTCGTTCTCTTCAACGTCGCTCGCAACCCTTCTTTCCCGGCACCTGGCACGGCACCATCCATGGAGCATTCGGTGGACGCCTGGACCCCCGACTTCACAACAGCGGTGGGATTAAACTCACGGAATTGGGGACGTGCCGACTTCACAACAGTGGCTGGCAGCTTATGGGATCGGTCGGCGTTGGCTATACGTCGGTGTAATGAGCGATAAGTGCTTGCTTCTCTTTTCGGCAGACTCATTAGCACAGGCAGCCGTTAATGATGTTCGGTGTTAGCAGCGATTTTGTCTCGTAGACCGAGAATTGAGTGCCTCACGAGCTAAATTGCTAGTGGGGAGGAAACACAGGGTGCACGGTGAGCATGGACAAGTTGCAAATCCAAGAATTCATCGAAATTCATAGGCAGATGGGCATTCCGGCTGGTCCTCCAAAAGGTAAAAGGCAGAAATTGTAGCTTTCACATAGTAAGGAGAGGAGTTGGGAGGAGGCCGGTGAGGCCAGGAAAATTTTGTAAGGAGGGAGCGCTGAGAATTCTGCAATTTCCTGATGGCAGTGGTGAGGACCGGCTAGCTAGTGCCGAATGTTTGGTCTGCATGTTGCCAGAACTCTCTAGTACAAGAAAGGAGATGCTAGGAGAGTATGGGAGCCTTACAATGTCTTCTGTCATCTCTTCGTCGCGGGTCCTGTGAACAACTCGTATCGGAGATACGAGAAATGCACCATCACATGATTGCGAAAGGGCACGACGTCGTGTTTCAGTGGCTGCCTGGCCATTGCGGTATCTCCGGCAACGACGTCGCTGACGAAGCTGCTAAGAAAGCACATGAAGGAGCAACCCTTGTTTCTATACCTTTATCGCGGACTGACGCAGCCCAACACTTAGGCAAGCTAGCGCACCGTATGACATTGGAGAAGTGGCACACACCTGATTTCACTCAACATCGATTGCATTCCCTCGATCCATCTATGCAACTGTGGCTGTTACCAGGGCTTCCGCGTAATGAGGAAACAATGCTGTGCCGCTTACGCTTGGGCGTCGCATTCACGAATGCATATACGTTTTTAATTGGAATGACTGATAGCGCCGAGTGCAATGCCTGCGGTGTCGAAGAAACTATAGACCATCTACTGTGCTACTGCCCATCATCTGAAAATGAAAGACAAGAACTCTGCACAGCTCTCAACCAGTTAGATAGAAAACCGTTCACCTTGAACAAGATCTTGGACCATGGCCTCGCATATCGCAGCTACAAAAGGCCACAAAAGCGCTGCTGCGATATTTGAAAGATACAGGATTGAGTCAGCGTCTGTGATCCGGACTGAGTGACTGCACGATATCCCCGGTCGACTTTCTCTTCTTTCTCTAATCTTTCCGTCCCCGTTTCCCTTTCCCCAGTGTAGGGTAGCCAACCGGGCTCAGTCCTGGTTAACCACCCTACCTTCCATTTATCATTTGCTCTCTCTCTTCATAGAACCCCTGACTTCACAACAGTGGTGGCAGCGGTGGGATTGACCTCACTGAATTTGGGACGTGCCGACTTCACGACATTATAGACTTCCTTATCTAGTCGCTTCTATGAGCAACATCGACAAAAGCCGTCGTGGTGGCATAGTCGCTTTTGCTTAGCACTGCTAAGCCCGAGGGCACGTGATAAAATGCACGTACAGGCGCCGACAAAAGTGGTATACTCCACGCAGCGGGAGCCGGAGCAACGGCAGACTGTATCGCAACGCCATCTACAGGCAGCATCTGGGATCGAGACAGCCAATGGGTGCCCTTTATTATCTGCAGGCATGTCGCTTGACTCGTGTCAATGTTTCGTGCTTCAGCTCGCCAAAATGCCGAGCGACGCCGCTGCAGTAGCAATCTGCGTGGAGTATACCACTTTTGTCGGCGCCTGTACATTAAATGCATGTTAAAGAACCCCAGATAGTCGAAACTAATCTGAAGTTCCCCACTACGGGGCGTGCCTCATAATCGTATCGTAGTTTTTTTTTAGAATATAGGTTCTCGTAGAATATTTTTTAGCGCTAACACACTAAAACAAATGCACTATGACAAAAGTTATTTGCGGAGACTCATTGAAACCAGGATCACGCGGGAATTCAAATAATCTCCTTAGTGCGCTGCAGTAAAGATTCCCGACTTCTTTCACGGTTCAAGAACGTGTCCTTGAAGTGACGTGTCTTTCCGCATGTGTAACGCGTTCCTCAAAAGCAGCCCTTGAGATGATGAAGCGAGCATAAATACAAGCTGTACTTGTATTGGCATTCATTCTTGAGGGCAGGCGACAGCAATGAGAACGAGGGACGCGAGAAATAGCGCATGTAATTCGAACTGTCTCGGAATAGTGTCATGTAACTCGAAAGCACGTGAATGACCTCGCTAAGCGCACATAAACACAAATACACACGTTCGAGGAGCTTTAAAACATGTATCCGGTCGCAAAGTACTTCCGCTGCCTTTCGAATGCGCATTGAAAGTCCATTTGAAAGCGCTGCTCATGAAGCGTTGCTAGTTGCTTTCAGAGTGGGGAAGGAGAGAGAAATCACTACGGAAAAGGCTGAATACACGCATATGATGTCAGCCAATATATAAATAGCAAGATAAATAAGAACATTTAATCCTGCCAGACGTAAGCTACGCACATACAACACACTATACAACCCCTCTTACTAAACAACTGTAATGGTGGGGTCGCACACGATACATTCAGTAATTGTCTAATATATTTGTTTGTTTGTTCAAAAAGCTTTTAAAAGGTGCAAATGAATTTTTCTATACCCCTATGGCTGGCCGTGGTCCAAGTATTTTGTTCTCAGAGTGAGAGGTCTGTGGTCTAAAAGCATCAAATAGTCCTGTAGTCTTCGCGTCCTGGTAATGTGTCGCGGTAACCCGCGAAGCAGCTGTTCCATGTCTTCATGAGCCTAGCCGCAATAGTGCTTCGCACTAGCAATGCACTGAATCCTGTGAAAGAAGTGATTCGACAAGCCGCGGACGGTGTCACAAAGTTACAACGTTTCTATTGTCGCTAAGCTTTGGCTGTCAGGGTTATTCTTTATAGCCTCAATCATGAATAAGCCGCCCTTGTCACGCCGTAAATGTGACTGTCGCTATCATGTCTCCATTGTCGCACCGTCGTCGGAATCGCGTCGTGGTAGGGCTATCATAGCCACTCCACCTTCATCATCGGACTCTGATCATGCCATCGTCGTCATACAGATTTCGTCGTACAGTCATCATGACCCCATTGTCATTATACACTCGTCCTCATCCCAATGTCTTCAGGCCGTTGCCATACCATCTTCGTCACTTCACCGTCGTTATGCAGCCATCGTCGTGCATTAGTTGTCATACCTTCGCCGAGATACCGTCCCGGTCGTTTCATTGTCGTCACTGTAACTTCGACATCCGACTCTCGTCATGCCATCGTCACCCCGATGTCGTTCGTTTCTCCATCGTAATCACTTCAAATTCATCATCCCATTCTCGTCATGCCGTAGTCGTCATTCCACCTTCGTCGATCAATCCCCACCATTTCTTGTTCCTCATTCTATCGTAATCATGCTGTCATCATTCAATGATGATAATTCCACCGATAATTCGTCGTCACAAAGACGGTGTCATGCGTCCTTTGTCATACCACCATCGTGGTTGCCGTCTTCGTTGTACCATCGTCGTCATTCCTGCTTTTTCGTACAGTTGTCGTCATACGGTCGTCATCATCTCACTGTCATCATTCTGTTTTTGTCACGTTGTCAACGTTACACCTTCGTTATAATTTAGGAATGGACATCTCCTTCTCGTCTTGCCGTCGTCGTTATGCGCCTTTGTCATTCCATCGTTTCTGTGTCTGCGCCATACAGTCGTCGTCATTCCTCCATGCTCATGGGCCACTTCGGCAAGCGAGGGCCTCGGCAAAGTGGCACGGAAACGGAGTATGTAGCATTTAGCCAAAGCAGCGAAAGTTTCATAATTACCACTGCACTTGCTGAACACACGTGAATTCAGGAATATGGTCGGTTGCTACATTGCTCGATTGCTTTTCCCGTTACTGTCGCCAGTCACCGCGAGGTGAGTCCTGTCTTAACCGTTTTTTTTCCTAACAGAAATGTTCTCGAGGTTTAAGCCATAGATCCTTCAGTCTTGGACTCGACGAAATTCACTGACAAGTTCAAACTTTATACGGTTTTGAAGCCGCCTGTATAGTTGCCAATATAGCAAGAAATATGCAAAAAGTAACTTTAGTACAATTATACTAAAATTAATTGGTGGATAATCCTTGCGTGCGTCCATAAAGTTAACGGCGTATCGGGCAGATGTTATAACTAGAATATATTTAAATTTCAGTTGAGCACGTTACAATAACAATTAAAGAAGCAATTTGGGCCTGTGCGGGTATGTGTTACATGCAAGTTCTTAAAAATCTACACATGTCTCTTTGATGTCTATCAAAATATTTCTTCTTATCTAATTTTAGGTAAAACAAAGAGATTTTGATATTGCGCACTACATGTTTTCGAAAGGGATATTATGCACATCAGTATGACGCAATGACAGATTTTAAAAATGGGTCTACTTCTTTCTCTATGTTCATTTATTTGGCTTTTCTTTAAGGAACTCGAGAGCTAAACGGTTTTAGCCAGTCTTCACTCAACAAAACTACTCATATTACAACAATAAACTACCCCTCTCTTTCTCCCCTGATATTTATTTATTTATTTATTTATTTATTTATTTATTTATTTATTTAAATATGCCTTACAGGTCACTGTAAAGGCCTTGTGTAAGAGAGGAAGTACAATCAAAGACTATACGATACAATAATTAGAATACATATATGAATACATATACGAAATATGCAGAGTAAGAAATGCGCCAATATACAGTAATATAATATTACAATATGTAAACGGAACAAACCGAAAGCTTTTGATCGCGACAGCTCATCCAACAATAAAATTTTACACAGTATAATATAATCAATTTAATTATAGAGTGAGCGGGACATAATTAGGCTATAACAAAACAATGTTTAACGCATATGTCATATTTTCACATCAATGACGGGAAAGGCGATGACAAAAGCAATATGTTAATTTATGTAGAGTTTGAAAAATTCGTTGTTAGAAGAAGCCGGACATTTTCTTGGCCACTCTCACAAGTTACGGTGTTAGGAATGTTGTTCCAAATGTGAATGGCTATTGGAAGAGCGAAGTAGTTAAATTAATTAGTTTTTCCGTAGATGCACATGAAACTGAGCCGATACTGAACTGATAACTGATAACTCATAACTGAACTGATAACCGTTGTGACCTGTAAGGAGCACTTTCAAGAGGCAGAGATGATGGCACTGTATTATGGATGTACTTATGAAATAGTGATAGCAGTGCTATATTGGTCATGCAAGGGCTGTAGTGAAAGGTCAACTTTAATTTGTGTTTTGCGTTTGTTAAAATTATAACAACGTGAAATAAAGCGCGCAGCTCTATTCTGAATAGATTCGAGTTTTTCAATGAAATATTGCTGATAGGGAGACCAGACGGGTACAGCGTATTCAAGTTGAGGTGAAACAAATGTTAGATAAGGTAGTTAACGAATATCGTCAGTAGAATTATGGAACCTGCGGCGTATATAACCTAATGATTTCGAAGAATTGGCGCATACGTATGCGCCAAACAGTTGAAGTTAACAGCAATATATTTATGTTGAGTAGCATGCAAAATAGTCATATCATTTATGTGATAAAAAACGTAGAATTTGGAAACGTTAATCTTCATTCGCCAAGTGTTAAACGAGGGAGAGCTAAGTTCTAGACCTTTTTGGAGGATTGTATGGTCATCGGCGCCATTAAAGGAACGATACGAAATATGCATTCGTCCGAAAAAATGCGCACGTGTGAGGAAATGTTTTTCGATAAGTCATTATTGTATATTACAAACGGTAACGACGAATGGACGCTGCCCTGTGATACACGTGAAACAACGTGTGAAAGAGGAGAGGAAAAATTATTAACTGTTGTGAATTGCTGACAATTAGCTAGAAAATTTCGAATCCATGTTAGTGGAAGAGAACCTAAGAGCAGACAATTTCAAAATCAAACGGCAATATGCCACGAGGTCGAACGCTTTTCAAAAGTCTAGAAAAGCACAATCAATTTGTAAATCCTCTTCCATGTTAGCACATAAATCAGTTTTTAATTCGAATAATTGCGTCTGACATGAGAAGTTTCTCCGAAATCCGTATTGATTAGAATATAAAAATTAATTGGCTTCCATGTGGCTGTAGACATTTCATGCAGTTACGTCTTCTAGCATGTTGCAGCATATCGATGTTGATGATATTGGACCGTAGGATGGTAGTCTGAGGGCCGCACGCCAGTGTCTAAATGACTACTTGAAGATAAGAGACAGAGTTTTACTACATATTATGACAGCGTTTTCCAAAATGTTCTAATTAATATCGTCCACGCTACAGCATGTCGTCAGCTTGAGGTTATTTATCAGGCATGCGACACCTTGAACTGTTATTTGTATAGGTGGCATGTATTGATAGTTTAGTTCAGATACATGCAGTAGATCAGGCTGATCTTCCATGGTGAATATACAAGAAAAAGGAGTATTGAAAGTAGAAGCGCAGTGAATATCTGGAAGAAGAGTGTTGTTATTGTTGTGTAAAAAATGTTATTGTGGTCCTGATCTGGGCTTATAATGTGCCAGAGCTTTCTGGGATTAGATTTTAGAAGTGACGGTAAGTCATGAGTGAAGTGATATTTAGCTGCACACAGGGAAGAACGGTAAATTTTCAAGCTTCCCTTGTATGTGCCCCAAGCTGCTTGCGCGCGCAAGCGTTGAGCACTATCGTAGTGGCGCTTATTCAATGTTTCTCACTAAGCGTAGGAATCATGGGTTAGATTTATCATTGGTTATCTTACAGAGAGGGACGTTCTGGTTAACCAAGGCAGAGATCTTATTCCTGGAGAGTATACGATTCTCCTCCGGCTACCGACCATCAAAAGAAGGTAACAGCACGTGGGAAAATAATATACCTAATTCGGAATTTATAACGTTGTAACTGGCTTTATTATAATCGTGTATTTCTTACCAGCAAAACCTGTAAAAGATAAAGATACCTTAACAATTACTAGCAGTAAAGAATGATTACTAAAACCATTAACAGACACAATTTTGTCAACTGAGAATTAAGAATTTTCAACTGAGAATTAAGAGAACTGAGAATTAAACCGAAGATATTCTTACCCCGTGTAGGCTGCGTAACAACCTGAAACAGCTTAAAATCTAAGGTTAAATTGAAAAATTATGTTGAAGTATTACATGATATAACCCAGTCGATCAAAGGAAAATTGAAGTCTCCCAGAAGATAGATGGCATCAGACGAATGAAGCTTCGTCACTGAATCCATGTTGTTGTGCAAGTCGTAAATAAATAAATGATTAGAATTTGGAGGTCGGTAACACACACCTATAAGTTTTAGCGGGGATGAGGATGTGCATGCAGCCCAGATAATTTATAGCTTAAAATTCGAGTTAATTACATAAGAGGGAAGTGTTGTTTTTATTACGAGAAGGACGCCACCGCCTCTTTTATCTTTTCGGTCACACATGTGAATGTTGCAGTCGTGAACAAATTCAAATATTTCTTTACCAGACATATCTGGATAGGGCCAAGTTTCAGTTGATGCTAGCAAGATTTGTTGTATTCAAGGAAGGAAGGAAGCTGGCCGCGTTTACGCACAAGGCTTCGAATGTTAGTGAACGATAATGATACGGGAGGAATGGCATGATAGGAGTTAGACCGATTATGGCTTTGGGGACACGTATTGCCCTCGAGCTATCTACTGGAAGCAATAACCGAGTTAGTAGCGATATTAAATATGTATGTCTTTCTGCCTGTGCGCAGCCTGTCAAGTGTTAGTTTGAACTGCTTTTTTTTTTCTGCGTCTTCGCGAATGTAACGAGTGGCGGTTTTGACGGCAGTGCAGCCGAGGAAAAATCTGCAGTGCTCGCAAATGGCGTTCCTTTGAGTTTGCGGGCTGATATAAAAATGTTGTCTTTCTCCTTAAATAAGGGTAATTTTGCTATTGTTATCCTCCGTTTATCATCACTGCACCCACCTAGTCTGTGAACGCGTCGAAGTTGGTTATTTGTCACAACAATTTGAAGCTTCTCTGAGCAAAACTTAGTTATTATTTTCTTCGGGTGCTACCCAATTTTCCTTAGGGGGCGTGTTCAATTACAATTGCTGGCGTCACGCAAAGCCTAGCTGTTCCAAAACCTGCACTACGTATGGTATTAGTTATTATCCTAATAGTTATTATTAGTAGTAGTTATTACCTCGGTACCGGACTTCGCATCTGGGAAAACTAATTTCCCGGCGAGGGTGATGGTGCTTACGTAACACTGGTCTCCTAGCACAAAAAAGCCTGCACATATTTCGTAGGCCATAACTGTTAGAGCGTGGCGGAGGAAATGTAACAAACGTGGACGTTGACCGCAGTGCAGAACCTATCGGAATTGGAACGGTATATATGCAATGGAAGTGAGTACTCTGACGATGCACAGTACTCAAACAAGCAAAAAATTCCTGGTTACGTAACAAGCGGCGTGGCAGAGCTTATTGTGAGCAAGCGGGGGCGTTATTAATAGATCTTCTGCACGAAAAAAAAGCAAACACTCGGGCAATCTACCCACTACACTTTGTACACAGAATGGTAATACCAGAGGTATGTTCCTTTTTTTTTCTTGTTTCAGCACCTAATGAAATCGCACTTTGTGCTCTCAGTCAAGAGCGCCGTGAAAAGCTGTTATATAAAACAGAAGGCTTGCTCGATTGTGTTCGATCACGGTAAAAAGTAAGAGGCTGCGCGGTGAATGCACACGTGATGCTTTTTTTTTAGTTATTCATTGCGGAAAGAAAACACCGCCAGCGAATTATGGCTAATGCAAGCATGAATGTGCGATTTTTTTTTGATGACGATGTAAAAATGCCATAATTGAAACACCATCTACGATATAAAAAATGAAAACAGGCAGTTCATATCAGCTAAATAATTGGAGAGAATACATGAAATACCATGATACAAGCGATACTGCGTCATTTTATTGGCATACTCCGTGTAAGTTGAACGCCCCATAATACGAACGACTCTCCAGCGAAATGGCCAGCAAAACGAAGGATTAAGTATGTCGCGGCCCAGTCACTACCTTCCATATAGGCGGTGATCATTTTCTAAGTTTATCAGAATTTTTGAAAATCGCCTGTGGCAGATAGCATAATTCTTGTCCTTGAGCTCGATTATTCAAACAGGGGCACATTGCTAGCCCGAGAACCGAAAACACATTATCAACTGATTAACTTGACTTAATTGTGTTGTGGCGTATATTGCAATTTACGAATTGTAACTGCGGCGAGTTTGCAAGATGGAGATCCACTTGAATTGAATCTCCAGGATGTCACCAGTTTCGAGATAATATTTTCCAAAGTGTGGGAAGAAACACATGGGCGTTCCAGTTACTTCTGTGATTCAATGCATAAAGGAGCGTTTCGTTAAAAAAAAAAAAAAGCCCTCGATTACGACACTCCCTAATGCGAAATTTTAGCCCAGCTCTATACCTGCTTTCATATCTCGATGTATTAGCTGGCGCGGAAAATCGGTCTTGTGCAGCACATTGCAAACAGGGCGAAGTGTGGCGCGGCTGCCTCGCTAATCGGGAGATCGCGAGAGACAGTGCGTGCGTGGCGCGTAGGCTCGATTCACAGCAGCTGCCGCAAACAGACCCCCGCTCATGCAGCGCTTTGTTTCCTTTGTTTCCATATACGGTATAGGTGGACGCGCTCGACCCGCTGTGGTGGTTTGGCGGCTTTGGTGTTGCGCTGCTAAGCACGAGGTCGTGGGGTCGAATGCCGGCTGCGGCGGCCGCATTTTGATGGGGGTAAAATGCAAAAACGCCCGCGCATTGGGGGTGCGTTCAAGATACCCAGGTGGCGAAAACAGATCCGGAGTTCCCCACTACAGCGTGCCTCAATCAAATCGTGGTTTTGGCACGTAAAACCCCAGAATTTCGTTAGACGTGCTCGCCGCATACAATTGGTGAATAGACGACGATGCACTACTCTGGCGCCTTCTCGTATAGGTCGTCCCCGCAGAGCCCGTCTTGCGCGGCACTACGCTTTTCTTCTCACGCTTTCGTCTCTTCGCTATCGCCTTCTTTCATCCTCCGCTGCACTCCGCGTTCGCTCCTTCATCCTTCACTGTGCTTGTTCGCTCGGTTACACCGAGGGCCGACGCCGAGGGACGCCTACGCTAAACGCAGGAACGGGCGCCTATGAGCTGCGCTCCAAAAATAAGGGGAGTAGCAGTGCATTTGTGGGCAAGTGTAATGGCGCATATCTCTAAACTGCTGCCATTCTGGAAATTCATTCCAAGTGGATACCCCTTGCACACTCACCGGCTGCAATTTGTAAACTGCAGTATGGGCCGTAATGTAATTGTTTAAAAAAGGGTAATTTGTTATTTTTAATTAGAAGAATATGTTTTGATTTTTCGTGCAAGTAATGTTCGCCTATCTGAATAGTACAGCTCAAGGACTAGAATTGGGTGACCTGCAACGGACTATCTTTAAAAAATGCCAGAAAGTTTATATATCACCCCGTATGTAGTGAACGCCTCCACAGCAACGACCACGATTAATTCGTCGGTGCTGCAAATAATTTGGGCCACCCGGGCAGCTGATTTGTATCGCTACAATGGCCTCATGGTAACAGCGGCGCAACTGTCTTCGGCAGCTACCACTGAGCTGCAGTATGCACGTGCTATGCCGATGGACAACACAACAGAGACGCTGAGGATTCCCCTGAGTCTCGACGCCGTAACGTCGACTGCAGTCGCACATTTCGTCAGCCGATGTGCACAGATGAAAATTAGCGCCTTCCTTTACGGTAAATATCACATGCAAAAACATTAAAGATTATCTTGAACGTGTCCATCCTTATCAATCGCGATTGGTGCTGCGTGTGATCTTTACAACGAAGTCATCTTTTTAACGAAGAATTGCGGAGGCCCCAAGCGTCTTTTCTTCTTCTATTACCTGCATTTAAGGAGTAGGGGTTGTTGCCTATAATATGTGGCACTGGCTACTTTTCTCATTTAACATGATAATCGTGCTCATATTGGTCACAACAGAAATACAGATTAGAAATAAAACACGGACAAGCGGTCATCCCAAGTAAAGCGCACGAATGCACAAAACATAAATGTTCACACAATACAGCTGTCCGTTTGGCGAGGACGAAGAAATGGCTCTTGTATGGAACCCGTTTAACTCTTTAGCAACCTCCTGCCGGCCGATTCTTCCCCTATCCCCCTTAGTGGGTGCGAGCCATGACAGAGGTTCATCATCATCATCAGCAGCACCATCATCATCATCACCATCATCATCATTTTAACCTTTAACCGCTGGCTTCTTGGCCAATTCCCCGTAGTGGGTAAGCTCCACAAGTAAGTGCGAGAATTTCTGCGCGTTTTCGGGAGGCGCCGCTCCCGAGACCTTTGACTATGGAAGCGGAGTCAGCTAGACGTCCTGACGAGACAGCCGTCACAGCGTCAAGCGCTCTGAGGGAGCGCAATCACCTCATGAGTGACAGAGGCAGCGAGGACACCCTGCTGTACTACTCTGCTTCAGAAAATGTGTTGGATGACGGTGACTACTTGGCAGCTGTAAGACAAAAAGCAAAGAGGAGAATTGTCACTGCTTCCTCGTCTTCAACATGGACGACGACGATGGCAAAGAACAATGACACGGCTTATACCATCCTCTTCTTGCCCGAGACGCCGACCGGAATCGGCTAAACAGACAAGCCGTATATGTCACACTAAAGGTTTTTGTTCCGAATAGGATTACATATGTGAAAATTAACACCCGTAAGAACGTTCTCGCGGTCGATGTCAAGAACAGAGCAGCGCTGGATATCTTGAGTATAGCCAAACTTATGGCCAAGATAAATTTTCGCAATACCACAGGACAGCGATACTTTCTCAGGTGTGATTTAGAATGTCGATGAGTCAGTCAACGACAACGACCTGCCTATTTTGTATAAACCCACCACAGTACATGCAATTATTGAAATCCGTCGTCTAGGAGAATCACGCTGCTTGAGGATAACTTTTAAGGGAGGAAGCTTGTCGTCATCCGAGAAAGTTCGATTTTTTCGTCATCTAATACGATCTTTCGTTCCAAGACCATTTCAGTGCCGTAATTGAAGATCGGACATGTGAAGGGCGCATGCAAAAATTCGACTGTGTGCCGAAAATGCTCTGAGCAGCACAGCGCTGATGCTTCCCGTGCGACTAACTTCAAATTTGCCAATTGCTCTGGTCCCCATGAAGCATCGTCGAAAGACTGCCCGAGACACAAGAGAGAGCTGAAAATCCTAAAACAAATGGCGAGAGACAACTCAACGCACAGAGAGGCCGCCGCCAAAGTGCGACGGCGTCGTGCCCGCCGCAGAATATCTTCGTCTACTAGAAATACAGATGCCCTAAAAAAAGACGCTACTTCATGCAGCTGGTGCTTCCAAGGCGACCAACCACAATGACAACACTGTGTCTGGTGACGCAGTGAATACGTCCACTGCAAACGCCTGGCCTGCATTTCCGACATTAAGTCCTCCAGCAGAACAAAGATCGACGGTCGACTACGGACGCACCAATGAGGGCACGGACCGCGTGCACGGCGAATACAAGCAAGTATTTGAAATAGTCAAGTCTCTACTGAAAGTCATTCGCGTGTTGATAAATGACACGCAGAAGCCATCTGCTCGTGATGCACTGCAAATGCTGGACGGTTCTTGCGACCCTCGAATAGCAAGCACAATGGCTTTACCGCCTCAGCCGTTCTTCAGACAAGTCAATGAAGAGTCCATTATGTAATGGAATGCCCGTGGACTGCAATCCCGTATTGCTGATTTTAGTCATAACGTTTTCGCCAATCGATTCCGCGTTATTATCGTCTGTGAACCGAACCTACAGAAACCCGTCTGGCTCTCAGATTACGAACCTTATATGCCATCGACTCGTAACATGAGCAAGGTGATTACCTCCATACGGTGTGAACTTACTTTGTTGTTTATCCAGTGCGGCCTCATGACAGTAATCAGTATGTCTGTTTGATCCTGAAAAAACACAAACTTGCGTTTACTCTAGTGGGCGCTTACCTTTCTCCATCAAGTCGTTTCGACAGACGGAGACTGAGTTACATTTTGGATACGGCTCCTGGTTCATGGATTGTTGTTGGGGACCTTAACGCAGATCTTTCTCCTTGGGACAGCAGCAAGGTAAATTCCAAAGAAAGAAACCTCGTTTCCTTTGCCTGCGACCACAAACTTTGCTGTCTAAACGATGGCAGTCCCGCGTTTCTGCGCTGCCAGACCTACAGTAGTTCTTTAGACTTAGCTTTTGTCTCGCGATGCCTCACTTGCTGCGTCCATTTGTTCACAGATATAGAAACACACGCAAGCGACAACATTCTTACCTACCTGAAAATAAAAGGCCTAACCAAATCGGTTTCATCAAATTTTCACAAAATGTGTACAAGTCCGTGCACAACTTCAGAAGACTTTAACGGCCATGGCAACGTACCTAGGAAAGCAAGGCCTGGAGCTTTCACATGAAAAGTGCGCACTCGTTGCTTTTACCTGCAAAATGATCGCCCCGTATGCTTTGCAGAATAATGACCAAACTGTACTACACAGACGAACGCACAGATTTCTTGGCGTCATCATTGACAGAGCCTCTGTGGAGCCCTCAAGTCTCGTACATGATAAAGCGCTTGGCCGCCATTGTGGACCTTCTTGTGTTTCTCGGTGGGAAGTCCTGGGGCGCAACAGTACCATCAATTTTGCAACTATATAAATCGCTATTTTGGGCTTCCTGCCGTACAGATTAGCTGTACTAGGAAATACTTGTACTACAAATATCCTCAGACTCCAGATTGTGCAAGCCCAAGCACCCAGAACTTCTCTCGGTCTCCCAAAAACTGTCATCGATTGCGACAGTGGCCATTGCCAGAGATGCTCGTTTGACAGTCTGCATTGCTAAAGATGTGCTTAGCGCACACATCGGACCCCTGACTCGGATTCCTTCACACCACCGTGCTTGCTTGCCAACAAAGAGGCCACATTCACCATTTGCCAAAAGTATTGTACGACATCCGTTCTACCTGTCTTGACAATTCACGCCTGCTACATGATTATCAGACCGACTGTGGTGTCTGCACCGGCCGCAAGTGTAATTGACAATTCAGGGCATCAGAAAGAAAGCTGGAGCGCCGTCGCAAGCTTTGAAGCAAGCAACTTTGGAACACATTCGCAACGTGCACAGATTCCAGCAACATGTCTACATAGATGGTTCGGTAAAACTCAACCACTCTGCTGTTGCAGGCATCATCCCGAACAAATCTGAAGAAATCAAATTAAAAATTTAATGTGTGACAGCACAGACGGGTTATGAACTCCGTCCTCCGTGCGGCCCTCCGTGCTGCACTTGATTTCATTAATCAAGAATCACCGCAACAATGGGCGTTCTTTAGAGACTTCAAGGCAGCCCTTCAGTGTATACAAAGCCTGATGCGCCAATGGCCCAATGTATACAAAGCCTGATGCGCCAATGGCCCAATGAACAACTGGCCTCAGAAATTCGATACATAGCTATATAATCGCAACCATGACAAGGGACACAACATAATCTTTCACTGGCTTCCAGGACATTGCAGCATCAGCGGGAATGTCCACCCCATCTGCGCATGAAAGTGGTCAACGTGTCTTGAATCCGCTTTCGCGAACAGACGCTGCGGCGGTGCTGCAATTGATGTCCCGTGAATGTACTTTGCCCCTGTGCTACTCGATCGTTTTTTGATGTGTCGTTAGCGTTCATTGTCTCCGGATGTACGAATGCATCTACCGCCTGGGTTACCACGATGTGAACAGACCATTCTGTAGCGTATTCGGCTAGGTGTTGCATTGATGAACTCATATGCCTTCCTTATTACCGTATTGGAATGGCCAACAGCCCCACGTGTGACACATGCAACAGGGATGAGACGCTCGCACATATTATCTGTGATGTGTAGTGATGTGTAGAGTACTGGACCAGTTGGACTATCGTCCACTATCAGAACTCAAACCTTTAGGTCAGTGCTCTCGAAGAACATCCGCGCTGAAGGCCTTAATCGCGTTATTAAGGTTCCTTCGGTCTACGGGGCTTCACGATAGACTTTAAGAACGCCGCCTCATACCGCTCTGTAGAGTATACGGTTTGTTTGCACTCGTCTTTCTTTTCCCTATATTTCCCCCTTCCATTATCTTTTTTGGTCTATCCCCCTAAACCTTCCCCTCGTGCAGGGTAGCCAACCGGAACTACCTCTGGTTAGCCTCCCTACCTTTCTATGAATCATTTTTTCTCTCTTTTTTTCTCTTCATACACGAAATATAATTGTTTTACGACCCAAGCACTTTGTTAAAAGTCCTATGCCGCTATGAAAAATGTGTCACGGAGCACGGTATTGAATCGCTGCCAGCACGATGTGTGGCGACTAATTCATCGATAGACTCGGCCCTGCTTCCGAAGAATCACCAATGATACGCGTGGCTTTATCAAGATATCACGTTAATTTGCATGACTGTCTTTCAAAAATTGCTTTTGGAAACACTCTTACGCCATGTGTACAGAATCGATACAGGCATCTATCTCGGACTACATACGATTTACCGGCTATTACGATAACAGCCGCAGTTTTATGAAAGGGAGAGTTTTTCTTTTGAATATCAAGTACATATTTCCGCCGTTTCCCATGGCCTTCCATTGCTGAATCTTTAACCACTCTGGGAACAAAATTTTAGCTCTGCATAACATAATCACTGCATTTGACTCCTGTGACGCGTTCTTTAACCTCTCTGTCACCTGCCTTTTTCAATAATCGATCTGCACATTTAATTATTCTTGGAAAACCAGTTCGTTCCATTGAAAACGAACTAGCTTCGCGGCGCGACGACTTTGGGCACTAGTTGACACGTCTTTGATGCTAGGAATTCTTTTTTTTTTTTGGATATGTAGGGCAATAGACAAAATTAGAACAAGAGCTTCGTGGCGCAACCCACCACTCCGTTTCGAAGGGGACGCTCACAGCATCGATCCATCCAACGAAAAAACTTGATAAGTCCGCCGTCTCTAGGTACCGCGCGAGCAAGTGCTGTTTTCTTGGCTTGTAAAAGAAAGACGCTAGCTAGATGAAACGGAGTCATTTTTCATTCTTCTCGTAAGAAACAACGGAAACATCACACTGGTACTAGTGAAACGAGCACACAGCATGACACGTAAACTTGGGAACAGCGGTTATTCTGGCGTGATTCATGAAATGCAAAGCATACGGTCCAAGCAGCGTGACCATAAACTCTTTTTTGCTGTGTTATTCACGGACGAGAATCCTCTATCATTTCTATCCCTCTCTTCCAATAGTAAAAAAAAAAAGTGCGAATGGCACCGCGCATATTTTAAGCGCGTACGAGTGGAATAGGTATATCCTCCGACAATACCTTTCCATCGCAAACATCATTGAGACGCAGGTAAATAAATCCTACCGAACTAATAAAAGCGAGGTGGATTTAAATCTCCCGTAGGTATAACTGTGGAAAGGCCGAGATCCAGACATTCTTGCTAGCAACGTTGACTATAGAATCTTAGATACAATGCAGTGTTTTAATTGGTCAACCACAACTAAATGGCAAAGTGCTATGAGGCACGGACACAGATACGCAGACACATGCTGTCACTGATTGGCTTTCTCCCTGTTACATATTCTCTGGCTAACTTGTTTACATCGTAGTCCACCAATCAGTGTAGGCTTTAGACATAGGCGGCTCTTCACTCCCTGTTGGTAACGAGAGCATACGCGATCTCATATACTTTTCCAGCAGACTATAGGGGCTACAAAGAGCACTCAGGCGGTCAAGGTATCGCACATAATAATATATAAATAGAGCGCGAAAAATAGCTCTGTGTAAGCAGTGCTTGGAGTGTGTTCTTATTACTTTAGGAAGAATCCCAAGAGCTTCGCTATGTATACACTTCAGGCCATCGACAATGGCAGGTTTTTTTTCTGCATGCCAGCAAAGGTATATAAACCCGGATATCCCGGAAGAACTAACTCAAACGGTTTTCTTTTTTCTCCTCTGCAACTGACGCGACCTGCGGTGACGATAGATTTCTTTCTTTTTATTTGCACTTCACGTCCATCAGCATTTGTGAAGAGCAATTTTTACCCATAGCATTTTACCACATATCGAAGGAAAATAGTGTAACAGGAAGCAAACACTTCCAGCCTCTGCCGCGAAAGCCTCCAACTAATATAATCCAACCTCCATAGTACAGTGCGTTCGTGCGTGCGTGCGCACACAGGAATCTAGACGCGGTAGTCTAGAACGCACGTGAATCAAGCACGCAGGAATGCACGGAAATCTAGCCGCGTCAGGGCTGACTGCAGGTAAATATAGGTGGTCTCTAACGCACGATACAGCAGGTAAACACGAACACAACAGAAACACGAGGATTAGATACTCGAAAATAACAGCGACAAAAAAAAGCCCGTAAGAGAGGTGGGGCTAAAATATTTTGGATGGGCTCTGCTGTCTTTGGTACTTTCTTCTTCAACACGGTGACATTTGTCTCTCTACGCATTCTTGGAGCATACTTTACCCTGGCACCCGTACGATGCGGACACGATGTTGACATGTCGACATCGCTCAATTCACACAGCGCGCCGCCTCTCTTACGTTATCGTGCCGCGACTTGTGCCACTTATGGCATTTCTACCAGCCTTATGGTGGTGGCGTGTCGTCGGGCGACGCAGGGTGCAGCAACGAAAAGAACGAACGGCAAAATAAATGTTCGGTTAATGGGTCCCCGTTAATGCACTCTCAAGCCAGAAGAATAAACTCCAGGGGCTCCTGACGAAATAAAAGCAAAAGAGAATTTAAAAAATGATTATTTTCACCGTTAAAGCACAAAATGAAAGTACCTGAAATCCCGTTCGCGTCTTATCTTTCTCGACAACTTCTGCCTTGTCGTTCGCCGTCTGCAAGCTCTTTCAGAAATGCGGTAGTCCTCATCTCAAAGAGCCCAGGGTAGCGTCATCGTATATAATACCGTTTAAAAAAAAAAAGGTGAACGTTAAGATCCACTCTAAGGAGAGACATTACGTAAAAGCCCTGACCTTTAAATGCCCATTAGAAAGACACCGAAGCCACACGAGAACGTCAATGCCGGTGAATAAGATGTTGTCGACCGGAAAGAAGTACAAAGACGTTGCCGCGGAAAGAAGGTAAATTTCATAAGCCGGCCGCCTACATGGTAACGTTAAAGTCAGGCGGATTATAAACAACAACAAGAAGGAACTTTCGCCCAGGCAAGAAAAGGCGTAATAAAGCAGGCACTTTAAACTTGAGCCCGAACCGTCTCGTAACAGCCGGGGGCGCCTGATTTGCTGTTCCATCTGGTTTTATCCCAATGCTGTAGAATTCTCTCATTAGGTAGGTTCCGCAAACGCAATGTTACGTCGCTTTTAACAACCGGGAACTATGAAATAGACCATGGCTCCTTTAAAGATTTAAGCCGTTTATAACGAAGTTACAGCCGTTCTGGTTTTCGAAGTACCGTTAACTGGAAACGTTGGATGCCGAATGATATAAACTTACCATATCACATCGCATAGCAGCGTCGGCAGGTGATCCGGAATGAGGCTTTAAAGGGACATTAAGCAAGAATATTAGGCCAGACAGCTTTAGCAAGTGGGGCTCACTGCAATAGAAAAGTAACTCCTCTTAGCGGCAAAGGACACTTTTCAAGACGCAAAAGAGGCGAACACGAAAGACGGGTGGAGACGCTGTTCTGAAAGTGAAATCGACTTTTCTTTCTTCTTTGTTATTTCCTTTCTTTAAAGGAACCACTTGTCAACCTCAAAAGAATTTGTGTTTCTTTTTTGTGGCGCCCTGAAAACAGTCTTTAAAGGGTCCGTCTACAATCTTCGCCATCAAAGAGAAACAAAGCGCAAGAAATCCCCTGATTAGTCAAACGTTTAACCGATTAGGGAAAGAAAGCTTGATCGGTTAAAAGTAGTGGAGTTCGAATAGGGAAATAAATAAGTAAAGGAGAGACAACTATTTTCAGTTGTCAGTGGCATCATGACATGACAGTGGCAATAAGAAAAGATGGAAACAGCTGGTCTCAGAAAAAAACGCATAGTGTTGCTTTCGTTGAAGGTGGGAAGTTTGATGCTACCGCGCCGCACATACCTTTAAAGGGACGCTAACCTACACCACATGCCCATTGAAAACAACCAGAGACTATTTGACTCGAACGTTTTAAAAATTTCGAGTATTTGCAAACTTCTAGTTAAACGAAAGAGTTCAGTTCTTTTCATTGAGGGCAATATATGCTTGCTTTAGGCTTTTTGCGTGTTACGCAATACGCGGACTAAAATTGTAAGCGGTCAATACAAATCGAAACTCATGATTTAACTCGACCCGATAAGCAAACACCGCAGTTCTGTACACTGAACCTCTCGAAGGCCCTGATCTAGAGCGGAAGAATTGAATTTGTTGCTCTACACGGGTGCTATAACGTAAGGTTACTCCATTCTGACCTAGTTTTTATATCTTGACGTGAAATTTATGTAACCGCCAACACAAGCATGGGTGGGGACCCGCTAGGTTGTTTCAACTGACGAATCAAATGCTCTCCTCGTTTATAGGAGTCGACATTCGTTTGGCTTCAAAGCAAATAGCGTTGCGTATACCTCGACCGGTTTTTGTTATATAATTGCCTGACGAAAGGCGTGGAGCGCACAGAAGTGGTTAGCCTTTCAGTTGGCCCATTCTAGCGCAGTGAAATCACGCAGGAAGTCCCAGATATCATGCATCGGATTTCTTTCTTTAGGTGTTCCTGTTTTTTTTTCTTTTTTTCGGAGTGCAAGTTTGCCCCATAACGAGTTGCATTCGTTACTCGGAGTTCTTCTGCTGTCTGCTGCTTCAGTAAAACGCGAGGATATGTATAACAATTTAGGCCCCTTTAACGTCTTAACCGATGCATTTGACAGACGTTCGTTACGGCGGAGTTACAAAGTTAAGTTAAAGTTAAAGAGGTAAAGTTAAGTCAAGTTAAAGTTTCACGCCAAAACCACGATATCACTATGGGGCATGCCGTAGCGGTGGATTCCGGCGTAATGTTGGCCACTTGGGGTTCTTTAGCGCGCATGCAATGCCCGGTACACGGGCGTTTTTGCATTTCGCCCCCATCGAAATGCGGCCGCCGCTACCGCGATTCGAGCCCGGTTCCTCGGGCTTAGCAGCGCAAAGCCAAAGCCACTGAGCCACCACTGTGGACAGTTACAAAGTTGAAGTGTGATGATTTAATTTTCTTTCGGCAATTTTTGTGAAGAAGAAAAAGGTACTGGAAAAATCAAATAACATCACGGCGCTCAACGTCACAAAGAAACACACACAAAGTGTGTCAACTGAACTCTTCGGTTATGGCGCTAAAAATTCAATTTTTATTCCGGTGTTTACGTGCCAAGATCGCCATATGATTATGAGGCCTGCCGTTATGGAGGATTCCGTATTATTATTCACACCTGCGGTCCTTTGTGCACCCAATTCACGCTAAGCGGGCGTTCTGGCCCTTCGCCCCCATCGTTATGTGGCCACCGCGGCCGTGTCTTGTTAGAAGCATCCAAGGGTAACTTCTTACTTAAATGGCTTAAGCCGGAGCTATACATGTATGACACAAATTTTGCAAGAATTGATAGACTGCGAACATATGATCCGGTTGTCATGCGTCTCCGGTGGTCTGAATACTTGAACAAGATTTGCGAAAAAATTGAGGAAGTTGCACAGAACGTATAAGCATGTGAATAAACTGCGTTAACATTTCCAGGAGTTTGAACAAGTGAATAACAGGGGGTGTAAGTGGTAACATGTTCGAAATATTGTCGGTCTAAGCGAAGCTGCAGTGCAGTGCAGAGCCAGCAAGCCGAGACGGCGCATCTCGAGATGGGACACGCAGGAATTCGGCGATGCTCCGCAACTGCCAGCCTAGGTAGCGGATGGATGGATGGATGCTACGAGCGTCGCCTAGCTTTAAAACGGGGTGGTGGGTTGGGCCACCAGGCTCTTGTTCTTATTTTTCCTAATGGGCTACCTATATTTTTTGAGACACAAATACGAAGAGTTGGCAGCGTCAAAATTTTAAATGAGAAAGCATTTCTATGCTTACCCAACCAGAAAACCATCCGTCCGTCCGTCACGTACGACGATCGCTTTCAAGATAGAGCCGGCAGCAGCGAGCGACTTTACCTTCGTGCCACCTGTCACTTCAACGAGAATGAAGCGACGAAAACACAACGCTCACGAAGCTCTCAGCACACGCCGCACCCTTGCCCTTTCGCAGATCGCTTTCAAGGTATGGGCACGCGCGTCTCTCTTCAACGCGAAGCGGCCAAAACACAGCGCGCGGAGTTATCAGCAGTCGGCGCTCTGTGTCCGCATCGCAGATCGCTTCGCCTACCTTGTAAGCTTTTCTTCTACTGCTTTCAGCAGAGTTTCCTTAATTTATGGCCCTAACTCATTAATCAGCCGAACGGGAACCTCGCCTAAACTTGTGGCTGTGCGCTTAGGAATTTTCTCTTCAGCTTTCTTCCAGTTGAAATTCCTCAGCACCAGCTCCTTACCCGTCTGGTTCTCGTTCTTGCTTTTTTTTTCCCTCAGAAACCACCTCGCCATTGCCTCGAAGTGATTCCGCTGTTATTCTTCACATGTATTTTAATGCCGCGTTCACTTCCAGTTTCCGTCTTCGTCTAAAATATGTCGTATTGTTTCCGACTTCCTGCCTAATAAGCTAACGTGGTTCCAAAAAATTCTAGGTGCGGCCTTCAGAGTTCTCCTTATTATTATATGGCACTAAGGAGATGTTTTCGCCTTTATTTGGCGCCGGCCGCTCCTTTTCACATAGAGATTTAAAAATACTAACTTGAACACATTAAAACTAAAAGCACACTCAAAGTCGTAATAGCACAAAGTCCACTCATATGAGTACACTAATTCCACACTAAAACTCAAAGTCAACTCAGAAACACAGCAACACAGAGTCCAGTCACCTAGGTGCACTAAAGTAAACACAAAGTCTGGTCACATGACTACACCAAAATCAGGCTACGTAAGAAAGCACGGATTAGATTCAAAGGAAAGTACATGAAGCCAGGCATTGAATTGGCCAAGGTCGCGTAAAAAAATTGTATTGAACGAGCTTATCACATTTAAACACTCTACTCCATCGTTTCTGAGAATAATATTCGCTTGTAGAAATCTTTGAAGGGCCAGTAACGCTCATCTTTGCAATGGGTATGTTGGCCAAGGACCTAAGATCTTCCTGAAGCTGAAGGGCCTGCGATCTAAGGACACTAAATCACGTGCTCAGCGTTGTCTGTGTGTGTCGTCTCGCACACACTCTACCAGAAGCTGCTGTACATCCTCATCCGCGTGGCCATAGGTGCATTCCGATCTATCAGCTTGCGAAATTTTATGTATGGTTTGTATTTGTATGGTTTGTATGTATGGTTTTGTGTACGCGGTACCGAGGTGAAGACGGGGAATCAGCCTTTCAAAGGCTCTGGTTGTATTTAATGTGGACGGGATTTTAAATTGAAGCGATGGGTCAATGTAAAAGAAATCTGAAGATTTAGAGTTCTGATCAAACCATGTAGCTTTGCAACCACGGGCTGAGATCCGCCTTAGTATGTGCTGCAATTCACTTTGCGTTAGAGGGAGGCGATGTGTGGCGTTATTACGATGCGCTTAGCTAGCTTCCTTGTCTGCAGTAACATTTCCAAAAATATTGCAGTGGCCAAGTATCCATTGGAACATTATTGTGCAATTTCCTTCCCTTGCATTTGCGAGTTCCTTTAGTGTCTCGTAAACTAACACCATGGTTTGCGAATTGATGTCACCATGAAGTGAAGACAAAGCTACCTGCGAGTCACAAAGGATGACCTATTGTTCCTCTTTCTACAGTGAATTTATGTATCGTAGCAAAGAGAATATTGCAAAAAGCTCTGCTGTTGTTGATGATGTCGTGTGAGATAGTTTAAACGTCTGTATTCGGTTCCATTCTTGAGTGACAAAGACAGCTGCAGAGGAATTTGCTTGGCAAGAACCATCTGTATACGCTTGAATATAGCCAAGGTATCGAAAGTATATCTGATATAACGCTAGTTGTTGTGCTGCTAACATAGACAGATCTTGTTTGCGAATAGTTTCTTCAACCAAAAGTTCGATTTTTGGAACGACGAGTCGCCGTGGAGGGTAGGTGATAGCTGAGAACCAAAATTTGTGATTTGGTAGTAGAATTTTGTGCACCTGAATCACCGTATTGATGTTCGCCCTTTCTCTCTCAATGAGTGCGCCTTCAAGGTTCATGCTCTGGGTTCATGCTGTATCCAGTGACACAAAGTCCGATCTGTACGAAAAAGAAAGTTGTTTTAAAGGGACATTAAAGAGAAACAATAAATCAGTTTAGACTAATCAAGCATTGTTTGAGAACCCTGCAGGCAGTCATTTAAAAAAAAATAGTTTGATTATTAGATGAGAAAATGAAGGTCCCAGTATGAGTATTTGAATTTTGCGCCGAAGCCCAAGCGCCGGTACGTCAACGTGACGTCAGGGATTCCAAAGTATGTTTTCGGATTTGGGCCGCGTTGGCTGAATAAAGGTTCCCGAAACTTGCCATGTTTAATATTTGGTTCCTTTAGAACGCAATGTAATCAATCTGTACGGCTATATATAAATAGTAGGCCCTAGAAGATGCCATCAAAATCCAAGACGTCACAGCCCCCAGGTGCGGGAACTTAAGTAGGCGTCGCCACCAGTATTTTGTTCTTGCGCTTTTTCTGGCTTACCAAACGTCTTATCGTTGTAAGAGCGGTGTTTTTGGTGTTGTAGAGCGGTAATTTACTGATGCAGAAGAAATCATTTTTCGCTTTAGTGTCCCTTTAAGTACGCGAAAACGCTTGACGACAGGCGAATAATCAAGCCTAATTAGCTAGCGCGCCTACAGGCGAATAAACTTTCTTGTGATCTATGCAAATTGTGTTCGAGCTTGCACAGAGTACACAAAACCTTGTAACTATTAGGTTGTTACCAACTATAGATGGTATTCGGTGACGAAAGCGCCCTGCGACTCAGCTAGGCAAGAATGCGCTGGTAATATTCTCGAGAGTTACATGTGAGACTTGGTGAATAGAATTTTTTGTTTGTTAATATCCAGTATGAAGTATTTATCAGCCTACACCGGGAACACGATGTCAGGCCGTGGCAGCAGGAAAACATTTCCAGCTTCTCATTAATGTCAGCATTTATCTCTTTCTTCCCCCTGCGAGTAAGTAAATGCCTCCTTACCAGGAATGAGACACGGTGTGGTGACATCGCCGCTCGCATCTTCATTATTCTGCTACAAATGCATTTGACCATTTGTCATTCCGTACGGTTCTTCTCTGGCGCAACGTGAGAGGCTATCCCATTTGAATCAAACAAACAAAGTCTTGTTGCCCGCGTCCTGCACACTTTTCTTTTTCCCTTGTTTTCTTCTCGATCATACCGATAGACAACGTACGACTGTTACGACCGACGTTCGATGACTTTTTCCTGTGCGTCCTGCAAGCTGATCAGGGCCGCCTGTGACTCGACGTGCGTCTCAAGTTTCCCGAGTAGCTCTATTAGGGGACGACATGGTAGTTACAAAGGCAGTTCGAGTTGCCCCCTTATTGATCGTCAAGACTGCATACGTTTACCAGTGACTGAATGCGGGTGGATTAGCCATCATTTAGGCTAACGTTAAGTAAATGCAAACTGAAAATGTGGAGACCATACATGGCAATGCACTTTAAATAATGAGGGATGAACAGGTTGAAATTCTTCAGACGGGCTGACCGACGCTTCGATCAGTGGACCTATATTTATCAAATGCAGTGTTGTTAATCCCGGTGTATTACACTTATCAGTCAAACTTTTTCGCGTGACATTGCTTTTGGCGACAGCAAACTGCAAAAGAAGATATTTGAGAGAGAGAGCTAGTGCTTTTCTATTGCGCTACCCCGTGAAACTCCTTACAAGCCATACTCATGCTAGTCCCGTAGAGCCAATGATTCTGTATATTTAGATGACATTAACCAACCGAAAGTTTCCGCACGACCGGGTCGCGTGCACGTCCTAATGTCTTGGAAGCAATGGCACTAATAAAGAATGAAACGCAATAAATGGCAGCTCTGCAAATGTCCACCACTCATGTCTTGCTTAGCAAGTAAATCGCGAGGGTTTCTGGACAACAAGCATGAGGTCGTAAAGGACAAGGGCAATTTTATGCGACGTTTGAAGAAGGCAGAGGACAGACGAAAAGGCACAAGCAGGAAGACACCAGCTACATATCGATTGGTTTGTTCATTCATTGATTCGCTCATTGATTTTTGTTCCGAAGCAGCGCTGAACCTTGAGAGACACCGAAGAAGAGGGTTCTGAATTAATTCTGGCCACCCGGTTATTTAACATGCACTTGAACATAAGTACGCGGGCGTTCTTGCACTTCGCTCGCATCGAAATACGGCCACTGCGACCGGGACTAAGACGACGAGAAAACGTTACAAGTTCGCGCACCGCTTTGCACGATATATGCATGCCGAGCATGCATAAAATCAAGAAAAAGGCTGTCGCAAGCAAATTTTCTTTTTAGGGTGAAAGCCTTTCTAGGCTTAAGTTGAAGTTTGTGTCAGCAGACCTGACCGACGGAGTGTCCGTCAAAGCGCCATTACGCCATATGTAGAGAGATTCAAGACAGATTAAATAATGAAAAATTATCCATAGTGACAGTTAGGTAATTATAATGTTATAACAGAGTTTTTAGAGGTTTATAATGACTAGTAATGACTACTAATGACTCCAAAATGACCAATATGTTTAACGACGGCTTGTAATGACCACAATTGATTACAAATGACTAAAAATGCTTACTAGTGAGCATTAATGACTAATAATGACTGAAATGGCTTGTAATGACTAGTAACGACAAATATCTCTAACGACAACTTGTAACGACTACAATTGATTAGAAATGACTAAAAGTGCATAAGAATGGGCTGGGGTGCGTTTGGCAGGCTTTCTGAGATCATGAACAGCAGGTTGCCATTATCCCTCAAGAGAAAAGTTTATAACAGCTGTGTCTTACCAGTACTCACGTACGGGGCAGAAACCTGGAGGCTTACGAAAAGGGTTCTACTTAAATTGAGGACGACGCAACGAGCTATGGAAAGAAGAATGATAGGTGTAACATTAAGGGATAAGAAAAGAGCAGATTGGGTGAGGGAACAAACGCGCGTTAATGACATCTTAGTTGAAATCAAGAAAAAGAAATGGGCATGGGCAGGACATGTAATGAGGAGGGAAGATAACCGATGGTCATTAAGGGTTACGGACTGGATTCCGAGGGAAGGGAAGCGTAGCAGGGGGAGACAGAAAGTTAGGTGGGCAGATGAGATTAGGAAGTTGGGAGGGTCAACATGGCCACAATTAGTACATCACAGGGGCAGTTGGAGAAGTATGGGAGAGGCCTTTGCCCTGCAGTGGGCGTAACCAGGCTGATGATGATGATGATGATGAAAAGTGCTTAGTAATGACCAATAATTAATAATAATGACTTAAATTACTTGTAATCACTTCTGATGACTATAATATTACCAACATGTCTAACGACAGCTTGCAATTACCACAATTAATTACAAATGGCTCAAAATGCTTAGTAGTGAGCAGTAATGACTAAAAGAAAGAAGCGAAAGAGAAGAGGCAAAGAGAAAGAGGCGAAAGATAAGAGGAGGAGGAGTAGGCTTTCGCCGTTCACCTCATAAGAGAGATCTTAAGAGACCCTGTAATTTTCCTTTTTTTCGATGTCGGAATATCATTCGAACATGTACGCTGTACGTTAGTTTTTATGTAAAGACAGTCAAGCATGCTTAAAATGACCCCGCTGCAAATTTTATGGAAATTCATCATGAAAAGCATTTTGCAACTAGCTCACAACTGGGCCCGCTAGGCCACAACGAGACGTATATCGCAGCGGCATCGCGAGTAACCGATACGCACGTATACCGAGAGGCGCAAATGGAGCCCTGTGAGCTTGAAAAACAGGAAGTTTGTGAAATAGAATGTTTTATGCAGGGTAGGCATCTCTGTAACCACAGTATTGATTGCTGTTTTTGCAGACCGTACATGTAGCGCTCGTTTTTAGGGAAGCCCGAACAGAATCTCTGGTACATACAGTGTCGTCATCGCCCGCCTAATTCTATGCGCGATGCGGGGCGAGAAAAGGTAAAGGCTCTCCCGGCATTCTCCCATTGCGCGTGTCTTGCGTCAGCGGACACCTATTCTATGCCCTGCTAATTTCCTAGCAGGTAACGTCCAAAAGATGGCGACTACGACGTTTTTCTAGCGCCAAGCGAGGAAAGAAACGTGTCCTTGGAGGTCTGCCTTTGTTATTCCCTCAGATAGCCGTAGCAGAGGGGTGGATTTGGACACCTCCTCACTTTTTCAGTCACGGTGCATTCAGTTATGCACGCTGCTGCTTTCGGAAGTTCTGTCCAGTGGTGGCAAGAAATAACAAGAGAAGCCACTGACATTCTGCTGCTCGTAAATTAAACCCCTTGCAAACTGTTGCTGCACTTCGGTTCAGCGCGCTGTGTATTGCTACATACAACTACTTTGATCACGGAACAACCATATTTGATGTGGTGTTCGACATGCCGTGTTCTGTTAGCAATGACGCAAAAAATTGTTTTCCTTTGTCGTAATGATTGCAGCCAATGACTAACTATCTAATGTTCTTGGAGCCAGTCATCCAGTTCTTTGTACTGAAAGGAATGAGGTAAATGATTGTGCACTAAATTGATACTTTATTACTATGCTGCTAGACGTAATGACTAGAAAATGTAGAAAGCGTCATCATACTGTCTTTATTCCACTTCAATGAAGTCTGCAACTCCTAGGAACAAGATGGCTTTCTTTTTTTTCTCACTCAGTGTTAAATCGAATGACAGCTACCCGTATTTGTATATTGCCGTTTTGCTGGCTGCGTCGCTTACAGTTTAGAAGGCCGATTACGTCCGATAACGCACAATGGTATGACTCTGCTATGTAGTTGTACAACTGCGTGTATGTACAATTACGTGTAGTACAACGATGAGTCATAGTTGCACGGAGCTCCTTGTTATGCACACCACCTTGTATGTACATACAACAGTCGCTGAAGGTTTTGGCAGGCGTAAGTCAGCCTATGGCTGGTTGGAGTTCAATGCTGTAGTAAGAATTGGCAGTTTCGCCGGAAGGCGAAGCATTGACAGCGATAGCAAAGTTTAACGTTGAGCTCGATCTCCTCACATCAGGCACGTACCCACGGTTTTTCGAGGGGAGGGGGAGCAACCCATGGCAACTTTTCTATGCAAATGAGGGGGGTGGGGGAGCATTTACTAGTACAAATGAGAATAATGTAGGTACGCCTGTGAGATACACCGCTCCTTTACTTGGCAAACAATGAACGACGTCAAATGGACTCTCTTCCAAGAACAAGAACACTTCCAAGAACACAAGAACACTTCCAAGAACAAGTAAACAAAGGAAAGGGTAAAATAAAGATTTCTAGTAGCGTTTTTATAATTAGCTCTGGAAGAATTATAGAGAAATATATATTTGCGGAACAATCACAGTTCTTTTGGATCCATCGTTTACAGCGTTACCAAGTTAAGTGCCAAAACCGACTCGTATTGTTATTTGGGAAGTTGTGTAGAGATGCGTGGCCACCAGTCCCATACAACCGCGTAGAGCGCAGGACGCTGTGATTTTAGACGCACTGTACCCACCGCGGAAGTTTAGAAAACACCCGCATAAGCCCAGCAGAGAAGTGGCTACGTCGGGCGACTCGAGTTTTAACTGTAGAAGCGTCATTCAAAATACACGGAAATATTCTTCACTTCCGGCGCCATTTTCTCTACTTCCTTTTTAAATAAAAAGATGTTGATCCATAAATATTTTCACAAACGACGGGTAAATTTGTTAATTTTTCGCTTTTCATTCCTGTTTGGCTGTTGCCTGTGCGCTCTCCGTAAATCGCTTAATATCTCAACTCCTTGTGACTCTTGTTTCCAGCTGCCAATTTTACACGAAAAGTGCTGTATAATGAGGAAAGAAACCACACAAGGTAACGGACGACATTCATGTTGCTTATGGGTTTAATAATTATTGCAGGGCTTGATGATGGACGCTGTTCTGCATTATTTAATTCTCCACCTTATCTAACCTATATCGCGGTTATATGGTTCCCAGGATGTGACAGCGTCGCGGCGAGCCGTCACTCGAGGAAATAATGAAGCAAAAAGTTAAACGCAACTGGCATTTTCTCTGGCCGCAGCTAGTTGCACGAGCATGCAGACCAGCTGACTACGAACCGAATCCCTTTCCTGGTCCGTGGATCAGTTTAAACAAAGAAGGCTGAACTAACGAAGCAACAGTGACGCGCGTGACCGTTGAATAGATGGTGGCAACTGAACGCATCTAGAATTCATCGCACGGGCACCGAACGAATGAGAAAACTGGCCTTCACACCCCAGGAGATCCCGATAACTACCGTCATCCAAAAGGAGTGACAAAGGCAGCAAAATGTTGACCGCCGAATAGTTGTCAAGTCTCAAGATTGCTTTGGCGGCGCTTTAGGAATGTATGAGGAGTGGTGGCGTGGGCGGGGGGGGGGGGGGGGTAGGGGTGAGGGTAGGAGAGATATGCCGAATAATTCCGGTGGCGGCACCCCCCCCCCCCGGGCCCCCTCCCCTGGGTACGTGCCTGCCTCACGTGGTCTTTTATCAAAACGAGGATGCGACATGATGGGGCACAGCACACGAGACGACTGGTGCAAGTCTTTTTACTCACCACACGCTAGCTGCGCATGCACCGTCGATACGAGGATGGTGCTGATGGCAACGCTGACGGCGATGGCGTGTGCCCGCCTCGAATATCTTTTTGTACTGTCGCACTAAACATTTTAACACACTTAACGGTGTAAATCAGTTTGTCGCCAGACGGACACTCTAAGGGTGCTGTTGCTTACACCGTACGGTCAAGGTACTATTATGGCACCCTATAGGAAGGGTACCCGGCAAAATAAACTTAGGGTGTTAGAGTGCTAGTCCACATTAACACCCACCCGTAAGGTTGTTGAAAGGATGCACATCCTTTTGTTTCCACAGTGCGCGCGGAAGGCAGGCTCGGCTGTACACACCTCGAATTTCTAATATGCCCGTGAGTGGCGCGCTTTACTCAGAGAGAAACCGACAGAGCAGACGCTTCAAACTCCGGTGAAAAAGGGATAGGAAGCTTCGCTTTGATGATTGAATCATGCGTTTGAAGTCACATACGTTCTTATATTGAAGGCATTGTGTTATTCCGTGCTGAACAAAGCCGGTCCCAAGCACATCTGTCGGGGCAGTTCAGGTGTGGCTACATATAAGCAGCTTCTTTATGCGAGCGCTGTGCTGTATACAAGCTACTGGCCAAGGCAGCAGCAGCCACGGTCGGAAGAGTCCGGGATTGCGTTAAAAAAAAGGAGCAAAGAAAAACATCTTCGATTTAGAAAGTGCTCCCGTTACCTCGTACATACAGATAGTGTCACGACACAAGTTGTAGCGGGTGGGGCAGTGGAAAATGAGAGAGCTGGGGAAGCAAGCGCCACGCGGCTTCTTTAGTATAACTCGATCTAGGACTTCGTAACGAGTATCACCCCACTACGACGTCTTTCTTTCGGCAAGAAAGAGATCGTTCACCGTGCGACAAGGAGAAGGCGGTGCCACGCAAGCGCGTCAACATCTCCTCGATAGACACGCGATTAAAAGTGTAAGTGGTCTCTTATACTGAACAGCAGAGCAATTGGCCAACCTAGCTGAACTCGTAGGCTTGCCTCTAACGAACCAGCGTTTTGGGTATAGTCGGGATTACAAGCAAAAACTAAAATGCTCTATCAGCAAAACAAAACGAAGGAAACCAGACGGGAAGTCAGGAGAATGTACCTCCGCACGAGACAGACATGTACGACGACGTCTATCTGTCTAGCGAGGTGGAAAGGAAAGGTTGCGGGAGACAAAGACGCTGCCAATAAGCCGAGACCAAAGACAAGCAAACCAGCATAAGGAACTGAGTACAAATGCGTTAAACAAGAATGGAGGAGAGCTCATTAGGGGTCTCGTAGATTGCACTAACCGAAGGGCTCGAACAAGTGCAGGCGGCAAAACAAAAAGAGCCAGCTTCTTATGACAACATTATCTCGCTCGCTCTGTACCCCACATCCTTCGCATTACCAAGGGAAAAGAAGAAAAAAAGAAAGTAAGAAAAGAAGAAGAAAAGCAAAAAGTACTCGTTCGCGAACGCAACGCAGAACCGAAAGCACAAGACTTGAACAAAGATGTCCACCCCGTTAATTCACCTGGGCAGGACAGAAGTGCCGAAAAATTAACTTCTGTTACTTGTAACGTGGTTTGTCAGCACGGCCATGTGCTTTGTATGCGCTGTGTACGGCGTAGTTAAATTACATTCACGTGTTTGAACACAAACAAATTTGTTTACTCTGTTCAACATTGTTGATGGCATGCGCTTGCTCATCGCTGAAAGACGCTATTGTTGTTCTCAATCCCATTAACAAAAAAGAGAACGTTAAGTAGGCTGTTATCAAGAACGTTACTGAAGTAGGGTACGTTAAACATGTTTTTTTTTTCTGCGTGCCGCAGGTGGCTTGTGGTATAGAAACCACGTAGCCAGAAGGTACAGTAATGACGTAACGAAATACGCAAATTGAATTTATTAACGCAGTAAAAAGCTTACATGTTTTAGTTATTTACATCTAGAGGGGAAAGGGCTTACAATATAATTTTACAATCGTGCTCGCTCCCTATTCGTAGTAGGCCCGTTTGTTCTGCCAAGGGTGTTTCTGCACTACGGTAAAAAAAATGAACCCCCCCCCCTCTCCTCCCCACTGGTGGCTCTATACTGTGGCCGCCACAATCAAATATCGTTGGGGCTACGGCGCTGGCGCTCCCTGTGGAGACGCGCACGGTCTGCCGTGGTGAAAGGTGTTGAGTATCCTTCTGTTTTGCAGCCCGAATCTCTTCACACTGTTTGTGAACCCTGCGTGTCGAACGCGGGCGCCTCATGTCCGAGCAAGCCTAATATTTCTGCAAACGCATTGCCGACCACTTGTAGCCCTTATAATCTTTTCCTGGTCACAGGTTTGAGCTGGGTGGATCATACCTGCTGTGGCTGAGTGAGTTATCTCAAACGCGGCCACTCCCGTTCGGATCGACAAACGTACTGCCCAGCTGTGTTTCTCCGAAAGCCAAGCGAAAGGCACACGTTAGCTCCGATTGCATCACGTGTGGCGCGATAACGGTGCCACTTGCGCGCGCGACACATGGACGGTCGAGTAATGGGTTCTCTCCTCTACACCACGATATGAAAGTAAGGCGCGTGGCAAGTAGGGTCACAAATATATAAGCTATATTTAAAGAATAAACAATAAGACAGCTGCAAAATAATTTCTGTACCACTTGGTGTTCTGCGCACATGCCAATATAAGAACACGAGTGTTCTTTTCATTCTGCCCCCATAGAAATGCGGCCCCCTCATTTCTATGATATGCGCTTCCACTTATGCGTTCTTTCTTTGACCATCCTGTATGTAATGCGGTATAAGTACTGCTACCTCATCCCTGTGCAGGGTAGCAAACCAGAAACTCGTATTTGGTTAACCACTCTGCCTTTCCGATCTCTCGCTCTCTCTTTCTCTCTCTGTCGTAGTAATGCGATATATGTGCACATTCTTATTCTGCAACGGGTCACTGCCTGCTGAATTCGATGCCTCCTTTTAACGCTATCGCTTTAAAACGAGGCGCAGAAAATCCGTGTAGCAGAAAATCCGGTATCGCTGCTGGCGTCGGAGCTGACGTCGGTGGAGTTGTGCGTGAGCGAAAGTATATATTTAGCTATATGTATATATGACATGCTACATGGTATGCCGTATATGCGGGTTATATTGCCACACCATTACTTCACTAAAGTTGCTCATACCTTGTCTTACATTCTTGACAACGTTATTCCTCCGAATTTTGAGAATGACAGCCCACAAACAAATGTCATGAAAGAAAGAACACCGACAGCGCATGCCTTTTATGTTAAATCTTCTCAGAGTTCAATATTACAAGTGCGAAGCAATAACGGAGACCTGAAAATGATGTAAATATTTTGGTGCGGATGTGCACTACCTCTGAGATGAGCCCACGCAAGAGGCCGCGTTTCTACCAGAAAGCTCGCCTTCGTGCACAGCGTTTGCCGCCATTACGGTTACATAAGCTGCAGTTGCCGGGAAGTGTGAGAAACAGTCAGGGATCTTTGGGTGCTATCGGTGTTCCACTCTTAAAGGCGAAGCTAAAACGTCCTCCAAGTTTTCTGTGGGGAGGTCTCCCTGACAATTTTTACTTCGGGACCTCTGATTGAACGCTATTTCTGAAATAATGTACTAGGATTATTAAAACTCGAATGTGAACTTTGCAATAAAAAAAAATTGATCATCATTCACCTACATTCGGGGTCCGCGGCTATTTGTTGTCGTAGCGCCTCAGCTTCGCGCTCCCTGACGGCAAGGTCGGCACGTCGATGACTAGCTCTTCCTCGAGCGAGTTCCCGATGGCGTTCATCAAACGCCGCCTGTTCTTCGGCCAAACGCACTAAGCGCGGCTCGCTCCCGCTGCCATTCCTTCAACGCAGTCTGCTCTTCGGCAGAACGAACCAAACGCGACATCCCCATCTGACTGCCGGGCCTGAACTGGAGGGAAACATCAGGCGCGAGGCGAGCGAACACGCGATCACACCCTTTCCCTCCTCGGGAGCGACGGGACGCCTGTGATTGGTTCGTGCCTTGCGCGGCGTCTACTTTTTCACGCACATAAAACCCCACTTTAAAGGGCGCGTATGATGAACTCACAGTGGCTGAATTGGTTAACGTGGTGGTCTCGCGACCCGGAGGTCGGTGGCTCGAATCCGCAGCCTGACTAGCAATTTTTAGTCTAGAACGGCTTGAGCATTTTTCTTCGGCAACACCAACATCGACGCCGACAAGAGTGAGGCAATACAAGCTTCGCTAGAAAGAAAACCCGCAAAAGATTTATTAAATGAATGGAAGAGGGGGAGGGATTGGGAGCAATCCTACTAGCCAATATCTGCGCCAGCGATATGCCTACCTAATCAGAGAAGATTTAAACGTTTACGCGTGCAACGAAAATAATAATAAAAAAAAACGTTTGGTAGCGAGCATAATACGGGAGCTGGCATGAAACTACAGAAGGCAGAGCTCAGAGTCAAGCATGCTAAGAAAGTGCATGCGAACGACACACTTCCAGTGAGTAAGTTTGCAAGTAAGATCAGCTAACTGACATTGGCTTGAAATATTGGGTGTGAATATGAGTGCCTAGGAGCGAAATAGTGCTTGCTGCACACCTTTTGACTGTACGATGTTCCCATAAAGGGGAACATCAATTATGGGAACGATGTTCCCATAAATGAAGAGGCAAAAGTAGTAAGAAAAGTGGCAAGGAAATCAGCCATCTATCGCTGGTGTACAAGCGAGTCAGTGCTTTCTGTTTCTGCCGAAAGCTAATGCGCAAATAAATAAATAAATAAATAAATAAATAAATAAATACCAAAAAATAAATAGATAAATACCTAAATAAATAAATAAATAAATAAATGTTCGCACTGATTTGTAGGCTCTGACTTCCACTGGATCAAGCGATTTGCCCAAACAGAAGTTAATAAATGCGTCCGCGGTAGCACGTGTCATATTCGCGTTGCTGACTATCGCTTCATTTAACGAGGGTTTAGCTTAATCCCCTACTTAACTGATATAGAGGCACGCGGCTCGCACACTCGGAAACAATGTCTCCCCCCCCCCCCCCCCTCGACCGCGTCCTATATCCTTATTACAACAACGATCTCCGAGATTCCCCACGCGGTGTCAATCGCAAGTCAAGTAGCTTATATTAAGACGGTTCATTCGCGCGACGCCCCACCGCCTTCGGACGGTCCTTCCCTGGTCGATGGACGAACCACGTTTGATCTCAGCGCAGCCTCTACAGCGGCGTCTCCCATTGCGGGACGATACAGCGGCACCGTTAGGCTTAAGATGTAGCCAAGTCGAAAGCACGGACGAGTGCCTCCGCCGGGAAGTAACATTAGCGACCAGGAAGCCTCAGCTAGGCCCTCACTGATCGGGAGCTGGACAATGGTGACGCCAACGGCGACGTGCAGGCCGAGATAGACGCACGCAAAGTCCACCGGATCACAGCCCGACAGCATTCACTCGGCTGAGACTTGCTTGTGCAAGGAATGCGCGCTCTCTCGCGACCGCGTCGCCGGCTGTTCGTCTTCGGATTAGAGAAATTACGCCACGGAATCTCTGAACCTTCCGGTAATCACTAAACCCACGTGAAGTGACATAGGAGGTGAAAAAGAAAGAAAGAAAGAAACTAGATAAACGATTACGCTCAATGTTGTTTCACGTCCGCCGGAGTACAAAAATCGTTATTCCTGCTTTGCTACGAAAATTTGGCATCGCAGTCGAGTTTCACTCCATGCGGCTAACAGCCGCATTGCTATTGCTATGCGCTTTCAGAATCAGTTTTTCTAGCGAAGCTCCGTTTGCATATGTAGTACATTACACACACCAATAAAACCATGAGGTAAAGAAGTAGAAATAATGAACCCAAAAAGATCAGAACGAAATGGTTCCAAAGGCAAAACGACGCAGTAAGCTTCGCTTGCGTCATGGCGGGTTAAAATGGGAAGTTTACTCTACGTACTCATAGGTGCGCTATATTCTATTCACCCCCCCCCCCCCCCATTGCTACAAAACTGAAAACGTCTGCGCATATTCTCGAACAATTTCAATTCTCTTCATTTATCTCCCGAACTGTGCATGTTCCCACACGTTTGTACGTACTCTCTTCTAAATGCTGTGGCTACCTTCCGTGGCTAGCTCGTGCGGTGAAATTTGCGCCTTGTACACTCTCACTGACTGTGTTCAGCGCTCTTTAAAAGATTTTCTGATTTCGCTCTATTTGGCATTCGACAAGCAATACAGCAGGCGCCGCCTGAAGACACCAATCTGTTTTTAAACGTAAAGCAAAAGCTCTCGCGCAGTTAGATTCCTATACAGAAAGCCGGCGACGTTATACTGCAAGAGCAGAGAATTTCTGCATCTACTCGCGTATACACGGGATCATCAACAAACAATGTCAAAGAACCCTTCTAGGCTGGATCGTTGCGAGAGCAGTCACGTTATCTCGGAGGCGGAATAGGTCGGTCTTGATGACGTCGCACGGGCTCGTCCACTTCGGCGTCAGCTGCAGCTGTCGCACCTTCTGCCGATGCGCGCAGTGCGGCCTTGAAGTGGGCGGATGGGGGAAGGGGGGAGGAGGGGGTCGAAGAGAACGCTTAGCGCCGCAGCGTGAAGCTGCGGCAGACGCTACGCGTGAAATCCATTAGTATCCACGGCTTGGCCGTCAAGGCACGCGAGGAGACTTCCCAGCTTCCTTGTGTCTCGGAAGTGCACTTCCCCTTGTCGTCCTACACGGCCGGCTCACGTGCGGGAGCACCAGTGCGCGAGTCACCGAAGGGAAGGAAGTTGTACTTTGCAAGCTTTCGGAGTGACCTTGCTCGATTTTTTTTAAATGTTACTGTTTTTTTTTATGACGAAGAATTTTGGATGTTAAAGGTGTAGCAGGCGATACGAATGTAGCGCGCCAGAGCTGGGTATATATAATAAAGTTATAGTACACTATTGGTGAGTTGGTTGGACGCGGTGCTGTGTCCAGCGTGAATGTGGGGAAAACTAACAAGAGACAGAGCGCTGAGTATCAACTAATCCTTGCTGTCCGATTCTTCAGTACGTATGTGCCATTATCAGAGGAGCTAAGACGGACGTGGGAATCTCTGGCACAACGAAATCATTCAGCATGCACGACACTTGTCTAAGAAAATGAAATTGAAGTTGTTTTCACTTGAAAGTTCCTTTTATTTGAAAGTTCTTTTGAATTGAAATTTCCGTGCGTAAAAGTTGTCCTTTCTGGGGCCCATTTCGTTCCTTCTCTGAAAACCTTATATTATAGTATTCTGCATTATTCAACGGTAATCTTTAGGTAATAGTCAGCGTCTGTCTTGCCCAGTCATATCCGTTTGTCCAGTCTTGCACATAAACTGTCATTGCATATATAGTATAGCTAAATAATAACAGAATTCCGGTGTTTTGCGTGCAAAAACCACGACATGATTATGTCTCGCACCTTAGTGGGGTACTACATGGATTAATTTTGACCATCTGATGTTCTTGAACGGGCTCCTAAATCTAATTAGGCGAGCGTTTGCTTATATATCCATCAACAAACGCGAGGTGAACAGCCTTGCCAAGCATTTACAGTCGCAGCTATGCCAGAGTCCGCGCAAAACACGGATGATTCCCAACCTGCATTTTAGACGCCATAAATCCGTCTGAGCACTCTCTCAGAAACTGAGCGAACCTGCAGAAGAGGAATCGCCGGGATCACAATCCCGATGACGACTATGCTATACACTTAGCACGGGTCATGCAAAAACACTTATCTAGATGCAGCCTAAAATCAATGCGATTAGCATTCTTTGAGAACTTTACCCGCATTGCGGTATGTCTGTATCTAACCTCTTCCGCTCAGTAATCCAAGCTTGGGCCTCAAAGTATGCGCTGGAGGCTGTGTTGTCGAGCAGACGACATGTGCCACTGGGTATGTGGCAGAATAGACAACTCGTTGGTTTCTGACCGTGCCCTCACAGGCAACTTCGGCACTGCTTGTGTGAGGTCGTTATGTGCCCATTCTTGGTCAATACAACAGAATGAGTGTGCCAAGGGAGTGTAAGGGGCACATATAAACTTAAACAAATTAAAGCGATAGCGCCTCATC